>NC_088207.1:2360548-2660548 GCF_037126465.1 Ornithodoros turicata
CTTATTTTTGTGCTGTGTTATACTGTCGTGCGGCGCTTGTGTGGCGAATGCCCAGATGAAGAAATTTCCTTGTGGAGCGTCCGTGATTTCTGCGCCGCCTACAGGGAAATGCGACCGGGTCCCGCAAGGCCAGCAGTGCCAACGAAATTCGCCTGGCGGCGTATCACTGCTGGCTGGCTTGATGCACGGCGCGCTAGTCTCCAGTGGAAGCTGGCCCATGGTGTCCTCCCACTGCGTGAACGTTTGCACCGTTTTCGGATATGTCGCACGGACGGTTGTCCGTCTTGTGGCATGTCTGAGACCCCAATGGGAAAAACAATATCGGCACAAAGACGGCCCAATGTACAGTGTCAGACTAAAAGTTGTCGGTCCGACCTATGTAAAAGTGACCGGGCCAAGATCGGGGATTGACATTGGCCTAACGTGGCTTGACTTAATCTGCTGGAGTTTGGGCCAACGTGTATGGCCTACCTAAACGACATAGGGCTAAGTTAGTACCACCATAAAACCGAGATTGGTCGCAGCTTGGGGTTTCCCTGGCTTCACCCTAGGCAGCAATATATTTTTATCGATGGGCCGACCATGGGTCCCACAGTCATAGAGCAATATGCCCGAAGTGCGATGGACGTTATTCATACTCAATTGTCCCGCAGCGTAGAGTGACGATTTATCATCCTTTGTTTTTTGCTCATATTTTTCACAGGGGGCAGTGAGCACGCCGTCTATAGCATAGAAATTTCACACAATGAAACAGCATTTCAAAGTGCAAAAAATAGAGGGAGAATCATAAAAGCTTCCAATATGCCTGTGACCACCAGAATCAAACAGATCACAAAGAAAAGCAGTTGCATTTCTCGTATTGCCAGCTCTAGGACGGCACAAGCGTAAGCATTTCTTTCGCGAGCGAGAACAGATACTGTACATAGGTTGTCCAGCGAACTTCCACAAATTCGAGAGTCCTGTTCGTGTGTGAGTCAAGATGAAGGGTGAGGTGTCTAAGTTTAATTCAACGCGTACACAAACAACGCTGAAATGAGGAATTGCTGGTCGTATTAGCTCACAATGCAGATAACGTGTCTGTTTCTTACTGCTTTGGGTTCCAGACAATCTCATGGCCAAACCAAAGTCGAACTTACGAAGTGCCACACCATTCCGCGTTTCCCTCTTCCCAAGGAAACATGCTGAGATTGGACCAAGCTTGGCAAGAATTCGGCTGGCAAACCTAGCCGTGCTTGGCAAGTGCTTAGCCAACGAGCTGGTTCTTGGTGCAGGTCTGCCCTTTCGCCTACGGCTTACCAAACCTCGCTCTGCCTATCAATATGCAACATTGCACCAACGTTGGCCGGCCGAAAGAGTCGATGGCCAACTATCATCCGACTTTTTGACAACCGTCAGAGCGCCTTGTCTCTCTCTCTTTTTTTTTTTTTTTTTGAGTAGCAGCTACATTGTTTTAGGGTTTCTTTGCAATGCAGGACCAACATTGGCCCGCCTATATTCTGCAAAACTTAATAGCACACCCGCAAATCGCCCCACAATGTCGTTCGCCAACAACTGTGAGCTACATTATACTGACATTGGTCCAAGGTGCAATGGCCGACTAAGTTGCATGCCAACCAAAAGCCGACCGCTGGCCGGTGGTTGGATTTCGACACTTTCCACTTGGGATCGAGAACAGAATATGGTTTAAATCTCACGTTATGTATTGCTATTACCGAAAAAAGAGTGGCTGTGCGTTCTTTTCGGTGAATCTCTTCGCGACGGCCGCCCAATGTTGGCCAGACGATGCATGCTAACGCTTTAACGACACCTCAACAAGGTGGCAGGGCGTGCTGTGTGGCCAGCGTCCGTTGACCAACATACCCTATTAGTGACCTTGGCCCATGCTTGTTTCAATCATTCTTGGTCGAAGAAGTCGTTTGCCGACCGACTATGGACGGCCGATCATCGGTAGCTGGCAAATTCCCATTGGGACAGCAGAACATTGTTTTTTGCGATGCCATATTCCACTTTTACTGTGGAGTAGGGCGGCGCAAATATTTGGGCTCCCAGCAGTTGATTGGGTCAACATAAGGTACCTGGAGCCGTTGCCGGTCGCAGGCGCAGAGCGGAAGCAACTAGCGTTGCTGACTTCGGAAATTAACTTCCAAATTTGGATTCGCCGGTGCCGGGTGTCCTTTGGTGGCTCAGTTGTTGGGAGCATGGCTATTTTTCAGGCAGTGAGAGCCGGGCTGCATGCACATATCATCTGTGAGCAGTCATTATTTGGATCTGTGGAGTGCTGCTGCCGCTGGCTTACAGCGACTCGGCTTTTTGATCACGATCAAGGTGAGTGGCATATCAAGTTCTAGTAAGCCAACTAGGACTGTACTGCTCCCCCGTAGCGACTCTTCCGGAGTTTCAGGGTTGTTCGCAGGGCATCGCACATACAAAAAGCAATCTCCCTTTAGAGCGTTGGTACCTGGTATGTAAGATAGAGTCTGTGTAAAAGAGGCTACCTCCATAGGTAGTTATCTTGCTTGATGACAATACAAGCTCTTTATCAGTTCTGTTCCCTCCTGTGCGTCTGCACTCGGGGTACCTGTTAAAACTGAATTATGCAGACTGGACTACTATTTCAATAGTCGAGGAATCGCAGTATCATCGTGGATGCGCATTCACCAGCGTAGCATTCCTGTTCTCTGTGAATTGAAGGGTCTGGTTCTTCCACTTACTTGTAAGGCCCGGTTAGCGGCGTCGTTGTTCTTATGCAAGTACTCTTACCATGGTACCATATCGCTTCCGCCACGTCAGATCTTTCTTACTGTGACCCGTATTGCTTTTCAGTTCATATGGGGCAACAGTGTGGAATGGGTGTCACGCGCGCGTCTGTACCAGTCGCGGGAGGTTGGTGGCTTGCGAGTGCCACATGTAAAAGTGAAGTGCCTCGCTTTAGGTATAAAGGCCATTTTTCATGCCCTGAGAGAGCCTAACCATCCTGCACACGACCTTTTGCAGTATCGTTGTTCTACCGTTTTGCGACCATTGTTCTACGTGTTGCTCAGATACAAGCTCTAGAAGGGCTTCGCCGTCAAGCCCTGACTTCAGGAGAATGAGAGTGCCTAGGCCATCACTATTGGCTCTTTATACACTTTTCACGCCTTCCTACCATATAATACCTCCCGTGACGTCACGGTCATATGATTTTCGGCATTAGGGGTATAGTCTTTCTGCGCATTTATTGCCCCCTTCCGACAAAAATTTGAATAAAAGATGACGCCATAAGAATAGCACTCATTTACATTTGTCCCACATAAGTTGCGCTGAAGTATCACAACTTCTTCAGCATGCGTGCTAACTCTTTAAAGTGCCACTCCGGACTCAGAAAACAGCGTTTATTTTATTTAGTCCATGAAAAGAAGATGCATCAAGCATTCCATACGCGAAATTTCAAGCCGGTTAACGAACGCTGTGCATTTCTGTCAATCTTTGAAGACCTGCTGAGCCTCCACAAGTTTCGATGCCGCGACGAGCGAATGAGGTAATCATAAGCGCACAAATTGCAATGATGTCAAGTTCTGGAGAGAACAGTCGTCTCCTAGCAACGACGCTGGCGTGCGGGGAGGGTCACGTGAGGCTGATATGTCGAAAAAGGGGAAAATGGGATAGATGTCTTCCCCCTCGTTTGTGTTTTCTCCAAGGGCGGAGCAGTTGGATGACATGTCACGTGGGGTTCCGATCACGCAGTGTGCAAAAAGTGAGCCCCCACTGGAAGCCGCGAAGGGTAACAACGTTGCCAGATGAGAGCCGGGCGCGCTCCCTCGGAGTTACAGTTTTCAAAAATAAAAATAAATTTTCTCTAGTTTTCGCTTCACATAGAGCTAAAATATTTTGCGGGAATGCAAAGTGCGACCAGAAGATTTCAGTAACGTAGCTTTTGTAGGATTCTGAAAACACGATATTTAGTCCGTAGTGGCACATTAAACGAGAGTTCGTAGTAAGTCATTACAAGTAACTCGTTACTGTAACTAAATTCCTTTTTTTTTGGTAACTTGCACCATAACTCGGTACTTTTTGCGCCGTGGTAACTTTCAGAGGAACTCGTTCCTTTTTCAGGTAACTTTGCCAAAGTAACTTAAGTTCCCAGTTACTTTTAACTCGCTTTTCACTCACGTCCACATATTTTCTTGTTTTCTCTCCGGTTCCTTCATGGCACTTTTTGCCATAAAACGTGATATTCAATCAATGACAGAGTTTTATTCAGGAAGTAAGAACCGCTGCCATTGAAATTAAGCTGAACCATTGTGAGCCCACAGGGAGTAAGATGCAAAGCGTTCGAATAGACCTCTACCAGAGAAACGTCATCATGACATTGGTAGACAGACTGTAACCAAAACAAATTGGAAGGAGCGTGCTGGGTTCCACGAACGGGCACTTGTTCGCTGCCTCCAATTGAAAGGAAAGCAGGACCGAGGGTAGCGTCCCTTTAAAGGACCATATCCTAATGCCCTCAAGACCGTGGCTTTCGGGCGCGACTTTGTTCACCTCTAGCTTCGAGTGAAATTCAATTCTACCAAATTTGTGGCGCTGTCGAACACTATGACTTTATTGGTTTACAAACAGGGAGAGGTTTATTGTCGGACATAAATGAAAACGATCTAAGCGTGTTGCACTCCTCCGCAGGCAGCTCAAGCTCTAACTCAACTGCTCACGTGCGCTGGACCTGCGTAATGTTATTTTGTATCCCAAGTAACTTCGAAGTAACTCGTTCTTTTTTAAAGTAACTCAGTAACTGCGAGTTACATCTCAGCTGAAGGACTTCGTTATTAACCTAGTTACATTTTGCACACGGTAACTTAACATGTAACCGGTTCTTTTTTACGAGTAACTTCTCAATCTAATGTTTAAACCGTTTTCTAAAGCTACACTAAACTATTTATTTTGTAGCAATTTTGTCTCGTGTTTTTGCTGTAACCAACCGGAATGCAAGGGATACTGTCATTGGGAGAGATGACGTTTTCCTTTGGCTCTGCGAAATAAAGGTTGCAAAATCACACTGGTTCATTCATTTCGAAGCATTTTCCAATAACATTTACGAGCAGCACGATTGGTCACGTTCAAGAGAACTCTCGATTGCAGCATCTTCATAGGTAGTTGTGCTTTCTTTCGTCATCGTGAATTGAGGAAAGCTCGAACAAGGCGCTGCAGCGTAAAAAAATATCCCTTGAGAAATACGGTCACCGCCAGCCATCATCACTCGTCTTGAAAGTTACGAAGCAAGAAAAACAAAAGAAAAATTCAGTACGATATGTTGTGCTGTTATAGCGCATATTATACGAAGTCCACCGTTAAAGTCTTCCTCGACAAATTATTTAGACGTTAAAAACTGCACTCCGCAGTGTTTTATGCCATAACACGAGCTGTACGGATCTCGCTGCTGTAGAAGGTAGACCATGGGAGAACTGCCGTGTACCTGCGTCCTTCCAGCTGCAGCACAGGCAGCATAAGCTACAGATGAATATTGAATACAGCCCACGACTCTCACATGGAGTTGGAAGATCTGCTTTCCTCACTGTAGGGAACTTAACGTCGTAGAACATACTGAGCACACAGGAGGGGTGTTCAAGACACGCTTTGGCACGGCCGGACGCAGTGAAGTGTCCCGAAGCAAACCGATAGCAGTATGTTTTGTCCAGTCGAGACGAATTCAATCAAATTATGCGACATATCCCAGGATCATACGCAGGTGTGACACAGTATTTCTCGTAGGATATTCAACTTTTCGGCATTGCTGTCGAACAGACATTATTCTAATGTGTAACACGACAAATGCTTAGCCTGATAAACTTTATTAAACGGAATGTAAAGTGCAACATAACCACCAGATTTTAGGACACTGCCATGCAAAACTTGGAATTTTGATGGCACACACAAGTCATCCCCTCTCTGTTCTTCATATGTTTCGCACTAATTAAATATTCTGAACACTTTTAGAAACTGATATGGAGGCGATATTCTACGTTCGCCGAGGAGAAGCGCAGGAGCCCGTTCGGGGGTGGCGGACAGGTACGACGTCATATTGAAGTACTATACATAACGCAGTAAAGACGGGTTACTAATTACTATGAGACGCTTTTTGAAGAATAACAGCAACCCCTCAGAACTTCTGTTTACATTTTCGTAACCGAAAGTCGCGAGTAAATGTGCCCACCTGTGGTGTGTGTGGCCAAGAAAGATGGTTCTGTTAGAATGTGTGTTGATTATCGAAGGCTAAATGCGATTAACCAGATCGGTTTCCGATGAGGGACTCCACAGTGTTGCCCGGGCGCGGTACATAACTACCCTGGACATGACGCGTGGTTATTGGCAGATTGCAATGGATTAAACCTCACAGAAATTGCAGAACGCATCGGGGTCTTTATGCTTGAAGGGTAATGCCCTTTGGGCTGCGCAATTCGGCTGCCATCTTCCAAAGGACAATGAATGAGGTGCTCAACGATCACCGTGCATATCCTGTAGCGTACATTGATGATGTCGCTGTATTTTCAACAACACGGGACGAGCACGTGGAACATCTGAGGGCAGTGTTGGATGCAATCGCGCGAGCGGGGTTGAAGAACAACCCGCGTAAATGAAGTTTACTCAGCGGCAGGTGAAGTATCTCGGTCATGTCGTAGGCTCGGGGAAGCACTCACCTGACCCCACGAGGGTTGCCGCGATTCGCGAATTGAAGTTGCCGCAGATAAAAACCGAGCTTCTACGGGTTTTCGGGCTATTTAACTACTATCGAGAATACATCAGCAAGTACGCGGAAAAAGTAGCTATATTAACGGATCTCACCAAAAAGAAGATACCGAATGTTGTTCCATGGAATTCGAGGGCACGTAATGCGTTTTAAAACGTTAAGACTTCATTAGCGTTGGCCACCGAACTAAACACGATTGATCCTTGGGCGGATTACTGCCTTACTTGTGATGCTTCTGAGTACGCGGTTGCAGCCTGCTTCTCGCAAATGATGGATGGGGATGAGAAACTCCGTCGGCGTCTCCGTGTCGCTTGCTTCTCCACCATGACCCACGGACCCGGTGTGCATACAGTGATCAGAAGACGGGCGCCGAATGCTACGGGGCTTGAGGGACTGAGCCCCGCCGTCCTCATCCCGAAACTTTCCCAAGCTGCGTCAGCACCTCTACGAGAACTCTACCAAGCTGACGCTCGTGATAAACACTTCGAACAAATGAAAATCCCGTAGAAATTTGCCTCACAACGTCAGAACATGAAATCCTCGGCACCCTGCCCGACCTCTGTGCATCAAAATAAAAAAGACGAGGGGGGGGGGGGCAGAGAGGTTCTGCCGGGTACACTCCTGCAGATTGAAAAAAATTCCGCTTGTACACCAGTAGATCAAAGCTGTGAAAGTCGGTTGGCATCGTTGCTGCGTTCGAAACCACGCGATTTGTACGGAATATTTTCAGGCGTCTTTGGATGTGTACTCATTTGAGTACATCAGGGCCGAAAGGGCTGGGAGCATGCTATGTGGTGACGTTCATTTTTAATGGTGCACCATGAAAAACGTTTATTTCAGTCCTCAAAAGTAGAACGTCGTCTTAATTGCGTACCGCTAAGTGGCGTGAGAGGCGGACATTTTTATTGTTAAGCTTCCCCCACACCGGCAAAGTTGAATAACTAGCACTGATGATATGTGGCAGTGGGCAGACTGCAACGCAGCGTTCGCGGCAGTCGTCGCACTAATAATGATTGCTCTGGTCTCAGAAGACGGGCGCGGAATGCTACGGGGCTTGAGGGACTGAGCCCCTCCGTCCTCCTCCCGAAACTTTCCCAAGCTGCGTGAGGACCTCTACGACAACTCTACCAACGTGCGCTCAAGATGAAAACACAGAAAAAATTAAAATACAGTAGAAATTTGCCGCACAGCGTCGAACGTGAAATCTCCGGCACCCTGCACGAGCTCTGTGTATGAAAATAAAAAAAGGGGGGGGGGGGGGGGGCGTTGTGCCCAGGTCCCCTCCTGCAGATTGAAAAATTCCCGCTTATACACTCTGAATCTGGTAGCTTTTAGGGACACGTTGAAAATGCTGTAACATCTAATTTAAAAGTTACACTACTTTTCTGACAACGTTACACAACCTCTATATGTCACAGTAGAAGGTACTCGTCGGTAATATAAGTGACTGGCCGAGTGCCAGATGGTGTAACTTGTAAAGATTTGTGTTCCCTATCCATAGGAGTAAGGGCGATTTTACTTATAAGTTTTACCCTCACTTGAGCGTCCTTGGCCACGCGCGCTCGTAGTTTTCCCTCTCTCGTTCTTCATCATTCGCCCCTTGACATGCAACTGCCTGCAGATCTTGGACGCCATTTTTTGACACTGATAATTTACCAGTTTTGACACCGTATGAGCTTCTTCATATCGGAGGTTTTCGGCTGTCACCAGTTCGAACCCTGCTGACGGAGGTCGCGCTGATGTGTCAAAAGTAAACTGTTTTTATACTGAACACGTTCTGCATGCCACTAAACGCGGAAACTACCTTTTCAGGCATCATGCCGTTCTGAGGTGCGGGCGTTCTCAGTGTTCGCCATTGAAGGTGCACAGGAGATGAATGCCACCGCCCAGAATACATCTTTGAGATAGACGACACTGGAAAGCATAAACGCATAATGTGCTGTTACTGCTAGCATGGACACGGAAGGTACTTGGCACTTTCTGAAATCGGTAGGAATGTCGATTTAGTTGAGGCTGTACCTTTGCTCAATAGAAGGAGAGGAAGATGTAATTTTTATATGAACAATTTCATTGACACGTGAAGAGACACAATAGCAGCGCGCACATGTGCGCAGCGAACATGTCCGCCTAACGAACATGTTCCCTCATGCCTTGTAAAAGCAAAGCATAACACCGCGTCAGTCGCTGAAGAAAGAACAGACATTGAGATGCTCGTTAAAAATAAAAAGATAAAGAAAAACAGTAAATAAAATAACGTTCAAAAGACAGCGAAAGGAAATAGCGAGAGACCAATTGACAACTCAATACGGAAAAGAGAACTAGGTTTTAATATCGTACCTTGGAAATATATAATTGGATATAATGTGTAAGCTTGAAAATTGCTTCAGGTGAGTTTCAGTGAAATTCATTGTCCTTCTCGAAATTCTAGAAGACTCTCTTTTTTGCAGCGTAACGGTTTTGCCGTCCCTTGACTAGATCGCAAAACGAGACGAACTTCCCGATTATATTAAGCGACCTAAAGCATCTTCCCTCACGCCATGAATGTTTCTGTCTGTTGATTTTATTGATTGAATTAATGCGTTAAAAGTGAATTTACCGACAAGATGAACTAAAACACGGTCGCCAAAGTGTATAGCCACAATTCGCAAATAAGTTCTTTCTGGTGCAGCTTTAAGCGAAAAGTTCACGGTGCGGTGGTCTAATGCGAAAGCAAGTTCCTTTGCTTGTGATAGAATCCCGAATTAAGATTATTTTTTCTTTTAATCTTAGTTAGCAAAGCAAAACAACCTTTACAGTTGAGCATCGCCTTTAAAATTTATTTCGCTCTGAGGACGCGTTCAAATTTATTCCGATGATTGCTTTATTCTGTCACGTGAGTAACTTGAGTGTCACTTGAGCCTTCTGTGTGTGGCAGAGCCGGTCCAAGGACTGTTTTCGGATTTTGCACCGAAGAATGGTTGTAAATATATGTAGGGAAAGAAACTACTGCCTGTCATTTTTTGTGGTCTGTGTACACTGACATCAACGTCATCACCACGTTACACAGGTCACTATTGAAAGCCAGTCACAAACGCTGACGTCTGAGATGGACCTGACTGGCTCCTATAGTTAGTAGTTTTGTGACTAACTAAACATCTTAATCGCATCAGTTTCACAGATCAGTCTTTGTGACTGGCATTTAATAGCGCACTGGTCCCAGGAAGTGAGGTACGGTGCTCGACAAAGGATTACGGGACACGAGGTCGGCGTAATTTTTCTTCAGCGTGATGCTATGGCCGTCTACACGTCAGGAGAAGTGGAAAGGAGAAGAACAATCTGTTACTGCTTCTGCTTTCCACTTGTCGTCCCGTGCTGGCGGCAGCGGCACTGTCACGCTGAAGAAAAAGTACGCCGACCTTGTGCCCCGTAAACTTTTGTCAGGCACTGTAGCCTTAACATAAAGGTAACGGGAATATACTTCCTTAAGGCTACGATAACGCCTCTAAGCAGAGAGTACAGAATTAAAGGCAACGGTAACCTCAACAGAAAGGTAACGGTGATTATTCCATAAGGCTACACACTAGCCTCTACATAAGAGTTATACAGGGTTCGCCAAGATAAACTTCGGAGTTTGTAGCAGAGATAAAACAAATAAGAACAGTGTCGGAAAGCTAAAGTAGACGTTAGAGGACGTATTATGCCCCCAAATTTTATGTCTATAATTCCGCTTGGTCTGTTAATCTGCGGATAAATCGTGAAAATTAAAAAAATCGCCGCTGCCTAATCGGCTATACCAGTGTTCCAGCTACTTTGCTCAGATAGCGAAACACAGTTTGTGGTTCAGCTCCTTTCCGTCAGATGGCGAAGCGGTCGAGCGCGGCGTTGCGGATGACGTCGAACATGTGGAACTGAATGCAGACTAGTTCTCTGCGATACCGCATTCGACCGTGTCGCTATCTGAGCAAAGTAGCTGGAACACTGGTATAGCCGATTAGGCAGCGGCGTTTTTTTTTAATTTTCACGATTTATCCGCAGAGTAACAGACCAAGCGAAATTATGGACATAAAATTTGGGGGCATAATACGTCCTCTAACGTCTACTTTAGCTTTCCGACACTGTTCTTATTTGTTTTATCTTTGCTACAAATCCAGAAGTTTATCTTGGCGAACCCTGTACTTTGTAAAAGGGACCGGAAACATCAAGGTAAACATCAAGGTGATAATTCCATAAGGCTACACGCTAGCCTCTACATAAGAGTTATACTATGTAAAAGGACCGTAAACATCAAGGTAACCGTGATATTTTATGAGGTACACCGTAGGTTTTATTCAAAAGAAGCGAAAGGGAACACTGAACAATTCTAAATAGAGATAATTTCTTGGCCAATTTTTTGCCTTTACTATAAGGGTACGAAGCTAAGAGTGTACACCAGAAGATGAAAGCTGTGAAAGTCGGTTATCATCGTTGCTGCGTACGAAACCACGAATCCATGAGATTTCTACGGATGTCATTTTACACCTTTATTCTCTCAAAACAGGCGTATTCTTATAAAAACACCCTTTTCTATCCCGCAAACTGTAGCAAATGGTGTAAAAAGAGCATTACTAAAGGTGCAATATCGACATACACCACGTTTTACCCCATGTCGATCATTAAGGGTGTAAAGTGAGGTGTTGAATGAGGTGTTTACGTCCTGTACACTTCTTTGACACTCCATTTGAACTGGGAATATGGTGTTGAAAATGGTGTTTTAGTTCGTGAAAGGAAAATTATACTGGTTTCACAGCTACACTCAGCAGTTAATCACATTGAAAACGATAACTTGAGTTAAAAACACAGTATTTGACAGGGAAGGATGTCAGGGATTTAGATGGCGTCCCTCACTCGTTGCAGGCGTACGTTTTAATTGCAAAAGACGAAGTCCCATCACTGTTACAGACGTTTACCGCGCTATTACACTCAACGAACATGCCCCCAACAAATTGTATTTCAGTATATGATCCACCAGATACGCCAATATAGGCTACCGAGGGTGCCCAGGCCTCTTCATGCTTCGGCACTACGATACCTAATGAGGCGTGCCTGTGAGGCATTGCGTACCGGGTTATGTTGTACGATGGAACCACGGCTGGGAGTCTACCGTGTTCAGGGTGGTGCTTGCCACAAACGCAAAAACTTCGAACTGTATGTCTCTGTATGCTTCCGCGGGAGCTTGTGTTAGACCAGCAATTTGAGAAGGAATGTTTACACAACCTCCCGTGGCATAGTGGTTACACAGAACTTCACCACATAGCACGCTCCTAGCCAACCATCATACCGAACGATATCATTCTGTGTCATGATTTGTTCAAAACAGGGGGGAGACGCCTATCTGGGACAAGATAATCTGTCCCAGATAGACGCCCCCTCCCATTTTCAACAAATCAGTGTACAGAATGATATCATTCGGAATGATGGTTGGCTAGGAGCGTGTTATGTGGTGAAGTTCTGTTTTAACAGTGCAGGGTGAACGCTTTCCACGCAGAGACTGCACTCTTAAAACTGAACTTCACCGCATAGCAAGCCCTCAGACAACCACCACCTCGAACGATATCGTTATCTGCCCTGATTTGTTGAAAACGGGAGGCGTACGCCTTTTTTGTGACACTTATGCTGTTCACAATAAACCTCTACCCGAGAAACGTCATCATGACGTTGGTATACACACCGAAACCAAAACAGATCGGAAGGGGAGAGCTGGATTCCACGAATGGGCGATTGTTGGCTGCCTCCTATTGAAACAATAGTAGGACCGAAGGTCGCGTCCTGTTGAGAGACCATTGTAATTCCCTGAAGACCGTGCCTTTCGGGCGCGACCTTCTTCACCACTAGCATTGAACGTAGTTCGACTCTACCAAACTCTTAGCGCTGTCGAACATTATGACGTCATTTGTTTACAAACATGTAGAGGTGTATTGCCACAGAAAAGGCGTACGCCTCCTATTTTGAACAAATCAAGGCAGATAACGATATCATTCGAGATGATGGTTGGCTAGGTGCGTGCTATGCGGGGAAGTTCATTTTGAAGTGTGTAAGAGGTGACACGGGTTCGAATCCTGTCACCGGCTGTGCTGCCTGAGGTTTTCCCTGGGTTTTCCGAAGTCTTTCCAGACGAATGTTGGCACAGATCCCCCCCCCCGAAGTCGGCCCAGGACGCATACTAATCCCTCTGTCGCCTACTCCTTCCTGCTGTCCTCTCTCCATCCGTCCACATCTGTACGCTGCTTATAGCCGCAGTTGCTTCGCGGCGCTAACACGGAATTAAAAAAAAAACAAAGGAGTATTTGGCACAAAACAACTCCATCCTGAAAGGTGTTTTCAATGGAATACTCCCCTTTTAACGGTGTTTTTGTTTTGAAATGCCCATTATAAGAGTGTTTTATGATGAATACATTTAACTAAAGTATGTTTAAGACAGCACGGGTGTTAAGGCAACACCAAAATGGTGTGTGCCATGGGACAAGCCATTTACACAAAAAAAGTGTAAATAAGTTTACTGTGTGGTTTATGTTCTGTTATGTTCCGGGAGGCACCAACCGTGCCCCTTTGGCCACGTCCCGCGAGATGGCCGGCCTTGTCGCTCACGTTCTCAACAAATGGGGCGCGAGTACACAAATCTTGCTTGGCGTACCAACGTTTAAAATTTGATTCCTAGAAAAAAAATGCTGAATGTACGAGTATACCAGAATTATAGACTTTTTTCACATCGATCCTGCGTATACTCTGTGACCCTGACGGCGCCCAAGAAGGTTCCCTACATATTCAATAGATGGCGCCAATATGGCTCCGGCTGTGCTTTGGCGCACGCCGATCGTGTTTCGATGGACAGCCGCTATAGGATACGACGCGACCTTTAAAAAGTTTCCTTACATATCAGAACCGTTCAAGTTGCAAGTGTTCAGGACCACACAGTTTCTACGAGGGGCGTTCAAGTCAAACCGGGACTTTCTGTCTCTTGAGTGTACAAATGGCTCGCGCTACACACGCGACAGATCTCCCCGTTCACCACGTAGTGGTCCAAAGTTTGTGCAAAACAGAAGACACGTGCTAGACAAGATGGCCGACAACGAGGTGAGCGCGCACACCGAACAGCGAATTGTCATGAAGTTTCTCGTGAATGAGGGTGGAAAGTCATCTGAAATTCACAGAAGACTTCAGGCCCAGTATGGCCACAATACACTTAGCCGCAGCAAAGCGTTTGAGTGGTGGAAACGGTTCCGAGACGGCCGTACATCAGTGCAGGACGATCACGGCCGGGGCGGCACAGAGCCCAGTGTCAGAGTTCCTGAGAACACCCAACTTGTGGAGTGCCTGATCCTCAAGGACCGACGGATAACATGTCTCGAACTAGCTCGAAAGACGGACCTTTCTGTGTGAACGTTAAACACTATCATTCATGGACACCTCCAGTTTCGGGAAGCCGGGCCTCATCACCAAAGGAGTCCTCCTCCTACAGGGCAATGCACGCCTGCATACCGCGCATGTCACGACACGCACCTTACAGGAACTTGGCTGGGAGTTGCTGCCACATCCCCCTTACAGTCCAGATCTCGCCCCCAGCGATTTCCATCTCTTCGGGCCACTCAAGGTCGTCCCTTGGGGGCCGCCACTTCAGCTGCGATGACCAGGTCCAAGGGTCCAGGACCAGGACCAGGTCCAGGACCAAGAATGAGGTCCGATCGTGGCTGCTACGCACCGGTAAGGATTTCTACGCTGCTGGCATTCAAGCCCTCGTGAAACGCTGGGCCAAGTGCGTTAGTGCAGCTGGAGATTACGTTGAAAAATAAAACTAATTTCTCGCCTGTAAGTTCATTTTAGTTTTGCGAAAAATGAAAAGTCCCGGTTTGACTTGAACGCCCCTCGTATATACCTTTAACATTCGCTTTACAGTCATGTGAAAGGCTGAACTGCATGGCACGAAAAACTGTACGAAAACTGACCGAAGCGAAATCGGGGCCGAACTTTTTTCTGTGCATCACCGCATGCTACCGAAATTCACCCCAATTTCGGCCGAAGACTTCTGACCTTCGGGAAGATCGCCTTTCAACAATCCAGTTCAATGAGATAATCCCTGTATTCATAGGGGTAGAAGCCGCACACACGGCAGTAGTCGACCTGATTGCTACGTCATCGTTGCTATGATTCTCCTTCTGGCTTGCCATTGGATGCCTCCTACTTTTTTGGTTGGCGTCACTTCGCATTTTGGAGGAGAAATCTGGCTTGGCCAGATCCGGCGGAATTCGGCCCGGAATTCTGTTCTCCGATAAATTTCCGGCTCACGCAGGCTGTTTTGTCGTTCAGTAGCTGAGATAGCGCGCTCTTATCATGGATGATGACGAATGCGCCGGGAGCGCTTGAAATAGTGGGGTACACTCCTAAAAATTAACTGAAACACATGGCACGCTACTAGCCAACCATAATCCCAAATGACAACGTTCTCGCCCGATTTTGCATGAACGGGAGCATTTCATTTTGATTCGATTTTTTGTCCTGATGTCGTGCAGAATTAATACAAAAAAAGGCGCACGCCTCCCATGCTCATCCTATCAAGGGAGAGGACGTTGTCATCCGGGATGATGGTTGGCCACGCTCTTAAAACAAAGCTTCACCACATAGCACGCTGAAGGCCAACCATTGAACAGAGAGATACCTCCATCACTCTTGATTTGCGGAAGGCTTGGGGCGTATGCCATTTTCTGACAATTAACGTTTCTGTATAAGTGTGTCCCCCGTTTTTGATCAAATCAGGGGACAGAACAATGTCATTCGAAATGATGGTTGGCTAGCCCTTTCGGCCCTAGATTTTGTTAAATGTGTACAGATTTTCTCCTTCACCAGATTAGACTCCCGCACTGCCCAAGGCTCCGCAAAACATAAAGCACATGTCGGGTGCACTTTGGGTGTTGAGATAGCAATGCATACTCAAATGAGTACATCAGAGCTGAGTGGTCGCAAACAGGAAAAGGAAAGAAGAGTGGTGAAAAGTATCGTATTTATTCGTCTACATGTGCACGGACCTTATAGAGTGTCCATTGTGAGCTCTGACTACGTGTGGCGCACTTGGAAGGCCTTAAAGCAATTCTTCGAGTTCGACAAGACACAGGTGGGCGTGGCATTTCTCGAATTTTGTTCTTGGGTTGCCTTTTCACCCTTCAAGCTTGCAGCGTTGCGGATCTTTGTCGACAAGCCACCACAAGACCAAAGCCAAGCACAAGTGTCGATAAGTGACCAAAGCCGCCGTACCGAACATCATCTACTGGTCTGTTTTTCATGTAGCTCTGCCTTTTCAGCGGCTGAAGAGGCGATGAAGACGGCCTACCGCGTTTCCGCGCACCGCTGTTTGTACCCGCTTTGGACAGAGCCTCCACAATCTTCAAGGTGAAGTCCAGCTGGTCCATTTGGTCCTTCTTGTGTACTCCCCGGGCCTCGAGATTACGTCTGTATTCGAGCCAGGCATTTGTGAGGGCCAGGCTCATGAAATGCGTAATGACGCTATAGCGCCCATTTTCTCGAACGAATTGTCATTCGGTAGAGGGAGACAAGAGTAGTCAGTCTTGTCTACCCCCCCCCCCCCCCACTATGCTTTTACTGTACAGGCGTACAACCTCGGGTCCACGCACTTCTACAAATGCGCCATCTGTCTCGCTCCACCGTCTAACCTTGTCTTCCTCATCAACGCCCACAAAATCTGACGCCAGGTTTTACGACCCTATTGTCCATCCACCCTGTCACAACTACCTTTCCGTCACTGGTCACTAGATAATAGTGAGACCCACGACACTTAATTTTGACAATTTTGATTTAATTAAGACATCAGTGGACACTTCTCTGTACGGTTTGGTCGGATAGTTCCAGCGGCGTATATCTTTCTTCCAAGTAGAACACGCATGACAGGCAGCGACGTAAAATAATTGTCGAAAAACAGAAAACAGTTTGTGTCCGGTGTCATCAGGTATCCTCGAAGCAAGTGAAGGACAAGTGCACCTGTGAGATCGAAGTCCTTCTTGTTGTCAGGGCTGAGTTCTCAGCCACACCGCCCACCGGAGGACAATGGCGTACCATCCGCAGACGAACGGGCTCACCGAACGCTTAAGCAAAACCCTTGCCGACATGATTTCAATGTATGTCGACGTCGAGCACAAGACATGGGACGAAATGCTGCCTTACGTCACGTTCGCCTATAACACGGCAGTCCAGGAAACAACGGGTTTCACACCGTTCTGCCTTGCACACGGCCATGACGCATCGACTATGCTGGACGCGATGCTGCCCCACGAACCCAGTGATGAGGAAAACGACGCTCTGGATTTCACATAGCGAGCTGAAGAAGCACGCCAGCTGACCAGACTACGTATTGGTCAACAGCAACGCGTCGATGAAAGAAGATTGTGCCGTCGTGAGGTACACTTCAATCCAGGCTACTTGGTATGGGTTTGGACACCGATTCGACGACGAGGCCTTAGGGAGAAGCTGCTCAAGCGCTACTTCGGTCCCTACAAAGTACTTCGACGCATTGGAGACCTGGATTACGAAGTGATGCCCGAGGGTAGCGCTCCCTCTCGACGACCCTCGAGGACTGAAATAGTTCACGTCGTTCGACTCAAGCCGTACTACAGCAGGTAGCGCTGTAGAATGGTCGGAAGAACACAACATGACGAAGAAAAAAAAACGGCATCACATCTACGGAGGGGGCAATGCCACGAATCATCTTCGAGAAACTTCCAGGGCAGGGACGAAGCGGTACATCTCATCGCGTGATGAAGATGAAGCAAGAAGATTCCAGACACATCGCCTGCTCTCTGGCAAACGCACTTTCTGTTTCTGCTGTAGAAACTGCTGTTTCTAGACTTTTCGGCGCGACGCTTAAATGCTTGTGCGCTCCAGGCTGGAGCATTCGTTCTTTGAACTCCGTTGTGTTCAGAGAGCTATCACTCTTGTGCTTTTGATAAGAAGTAGTTTAATGAACCGTTTGCTGTTTATTCGACGACTCGCCGGCCCATTTCGCTTCGTGACAATATGCAGATTACTTCTCAGCTTTTCAAAGCGGTCTCGTGACATTTCAGCTGCCGTGAAGAGCTCGATATTCATTGAGGGTCTCCAATATAAACAAGCCTTGGATAACGCACGATGCGCATTGCTAGGTGTACGGACACTAACTTCGTCCGTGTGGACACACTTGCCGTCTTGCAGAACATAGTACCTGAGTACCTGTTTGTTTTTTCAGCTAGCTCGAGGAAGACACGCTTTGGGACATATCGCTGATAGTATTTGTACGGCGTAGGAATTTGATAAAGATCAGGCATATTCTCATCAACGGGACGACAAAACGCAGCTGATGGTCTCTTGAACTTTCTCCTGCACCACTGTGTCCCTGATGTTCCACAATCGGCTGACGTTTCATTGCCGTCAGACTCCTCAGACGGTGGAGCCCCGTCCTCGCCTTCATCTGATGCAACTTCTGCTTGCCATTCCGATAATATATCGGTACTATCATCCTCGTTTTGACCTGACATATCTCCATTTGCTAGCTCGTCAAACAGTGTGTCGGAGTCGACACACCGTAACCTTGACAAGCTCCTATTTTATGAGTAGAACCTCCTATACATGGAGTGCTGATGTCTGAAAAGAAAAAAAAAAGTTCCAGACGAACAAGTATGTGAATGGACAGTAGCCGCTTGAACGCAACACGAGGAAAGTCAACCCCTTAACCCTGGTGCGCTCGGTCGAGCACACATGGAAAAACTCTTGCTAGGCGCAATGTGCGGACTGTAGCACGAAAATTATTGTGAAATTGGACACATATGCACCTCCGAGACAACACAAAATTGCGATCTTTCCACGTGAATAAGTTAATAGAGAAAAAAACGATACTATGAGCATACCTTGCACGTCGTTAGTTTTTGCTGCCGCCATAGTTCTTGGTCTTTCATATGTCGGAGAAAGCGCGGGTACGCGGCTAGTGATGGCAGTGTTGCTGGTGATGCTTGATAAATAGTTTCCGTTCTGTTTCCGTTGTTCCCGTCGAAAATTAGGAATATATTCAGTCGTCCCTGAATGTGTACTCATTTGAGTACATCAGGGCCGAAAGGGCTAGGAGCATGCTATGTGCTGACACTCATTTTTAAGGGTGCACCATGATAAACATTTATTTGAATCCTCAAAAGTGGAACGTCGTCTTCACTGCGTACCGCTAAGTGGCGTGAGAGGCGGACACTTTTATTGTTAACCTTCCACCACACCGGCAAATTTGGATAACTTGCACGGATGGTATGTGGCAGTGGACAGACTGGAACACAGCTTTCGCGGCAGTCGTCGCGCTAACAATGAACCTTCCGCACAATGTGTTCACGCACAGCAGCAGTGGTGGCTTCCTTCGATCAGTCGAAGGCATTCGATCGTGTGCGCCACATGTACTTATTTTCAACACTGAGGGCATATGGTTTCGCCGATGGTTGGGTGCGCTTCGTTGAGGTGCTATACAAAGGCGCAAAAAGTGTCATTTTCGTAGCTGGTGGTCTATCGTCTTCGTTTGACGTTACGTGTGGTGTCCGACAAGGATGCCCTCTCTCCCCCGCCTTGTATGCCATTGCCATCAACCCTCTCCTCGGGAGGCTGTGTTCTCTCTCAGTTATCCTAAGGCTGCCTAATAGATGCCCACCGCCTGTGTTTGCGTACGCTGATGACGTCTCCGTCATACTACCGCGCGAGAGTTCCCTAGAGCCAGTGTTGAAAGCGTTCGAAGACTACGGTACAGTTTCTGGGGCACGATCGAATAGGTCCAAAAGTGTCGCTCTTTTTTTAAATGTTCAGCCACCCTGTGCTGCACCATTTCAAGTTCCTGTAAGACCTCAGGTTAAAATCCTGGGAGTTGTTTTTGACAGTGCAGGGGTCTCAGCTGTCAACTGGCCTCGAGTATTCAGCCGCTGTAGTGCTGTTCTGCGAGAACTTAAGTTTGTTGAATTGCCGATCACATTCCGGGCACGGCTGTTAGCAGCATGGTATTACAGTCGCTTGTGGTTTTTAGCGGCTGTTTCATCCCCGCCAGCGGTAATACAAGCTGCTATCACATGACACGCGTTCCGCTTTCTGTGGGGCGGATCCGTTGAATGGGTCTGTAGGTCTCAACTCCACGGAGGCCGTGATCTGGGTTGCTTGGGAGTACGGGCTGTGCCAGAAGAGTGCTTGGCGGTTCAATCGCGTATTCTCTTTGAGGCGCTCCGTGCGTCAGAGCACCTAGCCTGCGCATTAGTGCAGTATTTCCTAGGATACGCCACCAGGTGGTTCCTGGAAAGTCCAGAGCTTCGCCCCAGGGCGGAAGTACTCCCTGCTTATTTTTGTGCTTGTGTTGCTGTCGTGCGGCGCTTGCGTGTCGAATCCCCAGGTGAAGACATTTCCTTGTGGAGCGTCCGTGATTTCTACGCCGCCTACAGGGAAATGCGACCGGGTCCCGCAAGGCCAGCAGTGCCAACGAAATTCGCTTGGCGGCGTATCGCTGCTGGCTGGCTTGATGTACGGCGTGCTAGTCTCCAGTGGAAGCTGGCCCGTGGTGTCCTCCCACTGCGTGAACGTTTGCACCGTTTTCGGATGTGTCGCACGGACGGTTGTCCGTTTTGTGGCATGTCTGAGACAGCTGAACATTGTTTATTGCGATGCCATATTCCACTTTTACTGCCGAGTAGGGCTTCCCAAATATTTGAGCTCCCAGCAGTTGATGGGCTACCGTAAGGTACCTGGAGCCGTTGCCGGTCGCACGCGCAGAACGGAAGCAACTAGCATTGCTGACTTCGGAAATTAACTTCCAAATTTGGATTCGCCGGTACCGGCTATCCTTTGGTGGCCCAGATGTTCGTAGCATGGCTATTTTTCAGGCAGTGAGAGCCGGGCTGCGCGCACATATCATCCGTGAGCAGTCATTATTTGGGTCTGTGGAGTGCTGTCGCCGCTGGCTTACAGCGACTCGGCTCTTTGATTATGATCAAGGTGAGTTGCATATCAAGTCCTAGTAAGCCCACTAGGACTGTACTGCTCCCCCGTAGCGACTCTTCCGTAGTTTCAGGATTGTTCGCAGGTCATGGCACGTACAAAAAGCAATCTCCCTTTGGAGCGTTGTTATCTGGTATGTAAGATACAGTTTGTGCAAAAGAGGCTACCTCCATAGGTAGTTATCTTGATTGATGACAATACACACTACGAAGCATTACTTTCCTTCGTGCCGTAATCCCGTACGCAACTCTCCGCAGTCTTGGTCTATTGCATGGCGACGACAAGGACGAACAGCAATCCTTAACGTGACGTGATTTCACAAGCAGGAGGTTACATTGCACTAGTTCTAGTTTTAATCCTAGCTTATATCGGAGCCAGTCCTTGTGATTGGTCTTCCGCCTCGATGCCAATACAGAAGTGCTCTTTGTAAGTGCCTAGCCAACCTGCGTTGCACCGTTTAAAGTTCTTGTAAGACTTCAGGTTAAAATCCTGGGGGTTGTTTTTGACAGCGCAGGGGTCTCAGCTGTCAACTGGTCTCGAGTATTCAGCAGCTGTAGTGCTGTGCTGCGAGAACTTAAGTTTGTTGACCTGCCGATCACTTTTCGGGCACGGCTGATAGCAGCATGGTATTACAGTCGCATGTGGTTTTTAGCGGCTGTTTCATCCCCGCCAGCGGTAATACAAGCTGCTATCACACGGCACGCGTTCCGCTTTCTGTGGGGCGCATCCGTTGAATGGATCTGTAGGTCTCAACTCCACTCAAGCCGTGATCTGGGTGGCTTGGGAGTACCGGCTGTGCCAGAAAAGCGCTTGGCGCTTCACTCGCGTATTCTCGTTGAGGCGCTCCGTGCGTCAGAGCACCCGGCCTGCGCATTACTGTAGTATTTCCTAGGATACGCCACCAGGTGGTTCCTGAAAAGTCCCGAGCTTCGCCACTGGGCGGAAGTACTCCCTGCTTATTTTTGTGCTTGTGTTGATGTCGTGCGGCGCCTGCGTGTCGAATGCCCAGATGAAGACATTTCCTTGTGGAGCGTCCGTGAGTTCTACGCCGGCTTCAAGGAAATTCGACCGGGTCCCGCAAGGCCAGCAGTTGCCAACGAAATTCGCCTGGCGCTTTTCACTGCTGGCTGGCTTGATGCACGGCGCGCTAGTCTCCAGTGGAAGCTGGCCCATGGTGTCATCTCACTGCGTGAACGTTTGCACCGTTTTCGGATATGTTGCACGGACGGTTGTTCGTCTGGTGGCATGTCTGAGACAGCAGAACATTGTTTTTTGCAATGCCATATTCCACTTTTACTGCGGAGAAGGGCGGCGCAAATATTTGGACTCCCAGCAGTTGATTGGGCCACCTTAAGGTACCTGGAGCCGTTGCCGGTCACACGCGCAGAGCGGAAGCAACTAGCATCGCTGATTTCGGAAATTAACTTCCAAATTTGGATTCGCCGGTGCCGGCTGTCCTTTGGTGGTCCAGATGTTGGGAGCGTGGCTATTTTTCAGGCAGTGAGAGCCGGGCTGCGTGCACATATCATCCGTGAGCAGTCATTATTTGGGTCTGTGGAGTGCTGTCGCCGCTGGCTTACAGCGACTCGGCTCTTTGATCACGATCAAGGTAAGTGGCATATCAGGTTCTGGTAAGCCGACTAGAACTGTACTACTCCCCCGTAGCGCCTCTTCCGGAGTTTCAGGGTTCTTCGCAGGGCATCGCACATACAAAAAGCAATCTCCCTTTGGAACTTTGGTACCTGGTATGTAAGATAGAGTTTGTGTAAAAGAGGCTACCTCCATAGGTAGTTATCTTGCTTGATGACAATACAAGCTCTTTATCAGTTCTGTTCCCTCCTGTGCGTCTGCACTCGTGGTACCTGTTAAAACTGAATTATGCAGACTGGACTACTATTTCAATAGTCGGGGAATCGCAGTATCATCGTGGATGCGCATTCACCAGCGTAGCATTCCTGTTCACCGTGAATTGAAGGGTCTGGTTCTTCCACTTACTTGTAAGGCCCGGCTAGCGGCGTCGTGGTTCTTAAGCAAGTACTCTTACCATGGTACCATATCGCTTCCGCCACGTCAGATCTTTCTTACTGTGACCCGTATTGCTTTTCAGTTCATATGGGGCTACAGTGTGGAATGGGTGTCACGCGCGCGTCTGTACCAGTCGCGGGAGGTTGGTGGCTTGCGAGTGCCACATGTAAAAGTGAACTGCCTCGCTTTAGCTATAAAGGCCATTTTTCATGCCCTGAGTGAGCCTAACCATCCTGCACACGACCTTTTGCAGTACCATTGTTCTACCGTTTTGCGACCATTGTTCTACATGTTGCTAAGATACAAGCCCTAGAAGGGCTTCGCCGTCAAGCCCTGACTTCAGGAGAATGAGAGGACATAGGCCATCACTATTGGCTCTTTATACACTTTTGACGCCTTCCTACCATATAATACCTCCCGTGACGTCACGGTCATATGATTTTCGGCATTAGGGGTATAGTCTTTCTGCACGTTTATTGCCCCCTTTCGAGAAAAATTTGAATACAAGATGACGTCATAAGAATAGCACTCATTTACATTTATCCTACATACGTTGCGCTGAAGTATCACAACTTCTTCAGCATGCGTGCTAACTCTTTGCAGTGCCACTCCGGACTCGGAAAAGAGCGTTTATTTTATTTAGTCCATGAAAAGAAGATGCCTCAAGCATTCCATACGCAAAATTTCAAGCCGGTGAACGAACGCTGTGCATTTCTGTCAATCTTTGAAGACCTGCTGAGCCTCCACAAGTTTCGATGCCGCGACGAGCGAATGAGGTAATCATAAGCGCACAAATTGCAATGATGTCAAGTTCTGGAGAGAACACTCGTCTCCTAGCAACGACGCTGGCGTGCGGGGAGGGTCACGTGATAGAGAAGCCATGTGAGGCTGATATGTCGAAAAAGGGGAAAATGGGATAGATGTCTTCCCCCTCTTTTGTGTTTTCTCCAAGGGCGGAGCAGTTGGATGACATGTCACGTGGGGCTCCGCTCACGCAGTGCAAAAAGTGAGCCCCCCACCCCCACCCCTTGGAAGCCGCGACGGGTAACAACGTTGCCAGATGAGAGCCGGGCGCGCTCCATCGGAGTATAACATGATGTTACAGTTTTCTTCAATAAAAATTAATTTTCTCTAGCTTTCGCGTCACATAGAGCTAAAATATTTTGCAGGAATGTAAAGTGCGACAAGAAGATTTCAGTAACATAACTCTTGTAGGATTCTGAAAACACGGTATTTAGTCCGTAGTGGCACTTGAAACCAGAGGTCGAGGTAACTCGTTACAAGTAACTAGTTACTGTAACTAGTAACTGTTACTGTACCTAAAATCCTTTTTTGGTAGCGTGTACCTTAACTGGGTACTTTTACGCCATGGTAACTTTCAGAGGAACTCGTTCCTTTTTCAGTTAGCTTTGCAAAAGTAACTTAAGTAACAAGTTACATTTAACTCGCTTTTCACTCAGGTCCACTTGTTTTCACGTTTTCTCTCCGGTTCCTTCATGGCACTTTTTGCCGTAAAACGTGATATTCAATCAATGACAGTATTTTATTCAGGAAATAAGAACCGCTGCCATTGAAATTAAGCTGAACCATTGTGAGCCCACAGGGGGAGTAAGATGCAAAGCGTTCGAATAGACCTCTACCAGAGAAACATCATAATGACATTGGTAGACAGACTGAAACCGAAACAAATCGGAAGGAGCGTGCTGGGTTCCACGAACGGGCTCTTGTTCGCAGCCTCCCATTGAAAGAAAAGCAAGACCGAGGATTGCGTCCCTTTAAGGGGCCATATTGTAATCCCCTCAAGACCGTGGCTTTCAGGCGCGACTTTGTTCACCTCTAGCTTCGAGTGTAGTTCAATTCTACCAAATTTGCGGCGCGGTCGAACACTATGACGTCATTTGTTTACAAACAGGGAGAGGTTATTGTTGGACATAAACGAAAACGATCTAAGCGTGTTGCACTCCTCCGCAGCCAGCTCAAGGTCTAACTCAACTACTCACGTGCGCTGCACCTGTGCGTAATGCTAATTTGTATCCAAAGTAACTGGGAAGTAACTCGTTCTTTTTTTAGGTAACTCAGTAACTGTGAGTTACATTTCAGGCTGAAGGACTTCGTTATCAACTTAGTTACATTTTGCATACGGTAACTTAACATGTAACGAGTTCTTTTTGACGAGTAACTTCTCAATCTACGCTTTAAACCGTTTTCTAAAGCTACACTACAGTATTTATTTCGTAACAATTTTGTCTTGTGTTTTTTGCAGTTACCAACTGGAATGCAAGGGATACTGTCATTGGGAGAGATGACGTTTTCCTTTGGCTCTGCGAAATAAAGGTGTTTTGCAAAATCACGCTGGTCGATTCATTTTGAAGCATTTTCCAATAACATTCACGAGCTGCCCGATTGGTCACGTTCAACAGAACTCTCGATTGCAGCATCTTCGTACGTAGTTAAGCTCTCCTTCGTCATCGTGAATTGAGGAAAGCTGCAACAAGGCGCTGCAGTGTAATAAAAAATCCCTTGAGAAATAGGGCCACCGCCACCCATCATCACTCGTCTTGAAAGTTACGAAGCAAGAAAAACAAAAGAAAAATGCGGTACGGCATGCTGTGCTGTTATAGCGCATATTATACGAAGTCCACCCTTAAAGTCTACCTGAACAAATTATTTAGACGTTAAAAACTGCACTCCTCAGTGTTTTATGCCATAACACGAGCTGTACGGATCTCGCTGCTGTACGAGGTAGACCATGAGAGAACTGCTGCGTACACTCTTAATCTGGTTGTTTTTAGGGCCACGTTGAAGATGCTGTAACATCTAATTTAAAAGTTACACTACTGTTCTGACAACGTTACACAACTTCTATATGTCACAGTAGAAGGTACTCGTCGGTAATATAAGTGACTGGCCGAGTGCCAGATGGTGTAACTTGTAAAGATTTGTGTTCCCTATCCATAGGAGTAAGGGCGATGTTACTTATAAGTTTTACCCTCCCTTGAGCGTCCTTGGCCGCGCGCTGTGCATGTAGTTTTCCCCCTCTCGTTCTTCATCATTCGCCCCTTGACATGCAACTGCCTGCAGATCTTGGACGCCATTTTTTGACACTGATAATTTACCAGTTTTGACACCGTATGAGCTTCTTCATATCGGAGGTTTTCGGCTGTCACCAGTTCGAACTCTGCTGATGGAGGTCGCGCTGATGTGTCAAAGGTAAACTGTTTCTACGAGGGGTGTTCAAGTGACACCGGGACTTTCTGTCCCCTGAATGTACAAATGGCTCGCGCTACTTCATTTTCGTGATTTTCACTCGCGTCAGGCCTCCGCGTTCACAACGTGGTGGTCCAAAGTTTGTGCAAAACATAAGACACGTGCCGGACAAGATGGCCGACAACGAGGTGAGCGCGCACATCGAACAGCGAATTGTCATGAAGTTTCTCGTGAATGAAGGCATAAAGTCATCTGAAATTCACAGAAGACTTCAGGCTCACTATGGCCACGATACACTTAGCCGCAGCAAAGCGTTTGAGTGGTGGAAACGGTTCCGAGACGGCCGTACATCAGTACAGGACGATCCCGGCCGGGGCGCGAAATTCCGTAACGTAGGCTAGTTTACGCATAGGAGAATGCGCTGCATCTCTATTGGATGGCGCTGCGGCAGCCTGAAAACCTGCGGGAGCCAGAAACGGACGCAGCCGCTACCGCTGTCAACATGGCGGCCAGTGTGTGTTTACCAATTGAAATGCGAACTGAATTATTGCGAAGGAAAGGTGCAAGGAGCAAAGAAATTGGGAGATGAACTACAACTCGTAGTACAGTGTTGCAGTGGTGAAAGTTCTGTGGCCAGCCTTCGTTCCGTGTGGCGTTTCGTGTTGCTTTGTGTGTGTGTGTGTTGAGCGCGCATTGATCAAGTATGATCAGTAGATGCACCCAAGTGTCAATAGACTCAACGGCCGCTCAGGACGCAAGAAATTCTGAAATTCGTTGCGGTTTCTTAATTGCACTTCTCGCTTCTTGCTTCTGTTATTGACGCAGGTAGTCGAACCACTAGGAACACTCCTTTTTGCTGTGATGGGATTCTGAATGAGGGCAAAGTATTCCGTGTTGCCAAACATGAAGGGCAACTACTATTTTCATTTCGACTGTGTTACGTACATTTGGCGTGAGGATTGAAGAAGAATTTAAGTGTACTGCTATTCTTGCGTCCTCAGTTGACGATTGAAAATATGTAGTCATATTTGTGCGGTTTCGCTCCAAGCTTCGCACCCCCCTCCAAATAAAGAGGGGGCGGTAGGGAGTAGTGATGTATCACTTCCCTGTATCTGGATGGAAGAGTCTAGTATTCTATAAGTTTTTTTTTTGTTCTGTCGTCTGTGTGCATCCAAGAGCCGATATACGAATAATTACTATGTGTATGTCACACCAATTCAAAGGGGATCTGCTTGCAATAATAAAATTCACAGCTGCCTTTAGTTGTGGTAACCTATGCAGCATGGTTTCTTGGGCGGTCTGTTCTTGTGTGAGCTTGCGACCTGAAACTGCAGCTCATGCATACAAAGCTGAATGTTGTGGTTTTGCATTGATAGGTGGCAATGCACAACAAAGTTTTCACAGGGCAGAAGCTGCAATGGATCTTTAATGTGGCATGCTGTGTTTTCACATAAGCCTGCCCCCTTTGGCATCTGTAATAGTAAGATTCAAGTGCATTTCAATGTTTTGTCTGCTGCAGAATGAATGTTTCAGTTTGCAGAGCTCACCACAGTATCCACCCCATCTTATTCATTTCGCATAACACTCCCTCTGCTGAAAGTACGATAAATATGTATTTGGAAAGAACACAGTGGCCTCTAGGGTGTCTTAGTGTAGCAGATTCTCTGCCATAGATTTGCATGACAGAAAATTGACAAAGTTGTTGGTGTTATGGCCTCGCATTTGGATGCTTTTCTCAATCAGCAACACCCACTGCTGTTCATTTTGCAAGAATGCATGCACATGGCTTGGAGCTGTTACTTGGCTCTTTACAACCTATCTGCCAATGCCATGTCGGCATCAGCAAAGTCCTTGGTGTTATGGGCTTATGGCTTCGCACAGACTTACGTACATACTCAAAATACAGTATACTTTTTTTCTGTATTTTGATACTCTATGCGATAGGTTTTGTGACAAGTATTTTTAAAGCATTTGAAATACTTCTTTCACTATTTGCTACGCAGTACTCAAAACGCTCCTTCCTCGACATGCCGTGTCCCGCAAACTTCCCCACAGTGTCCAGATTTTCAGCTCACTGGAACTTCCCCCGTTTTTCATTCTTTGTTTTTGGGAATTGCCGCATCTGTCATTCATCCTCCTGTACAATAAGCTGGTCCCATGCCTGGCCTTGCTCGTCAATAGCCATAAGAAAACTGTTGCTATTCATATTCCCAGGTGAATCCTCAGGGGGTCAGGTACCAGATAATCCCGGCATTTATTTCCTTGGTCACCAAAGCAATAAACACGACTCAGAATTTGAAAGACCCAAGCTGCCATACAGGAGGGGGTTACAAAGTTTTGGGTCAGAATATATCACCAAAGCTTACTTGAGTTCACCAAAATACATAAAACATTACTTGACACAAAGACCTTGTAAACAAACATTGTGCTTAAGTATGACAGAGGAAGTTTATTCCTTTCAGTTGTACGGCCACATCAGCCAGAATAGGCATTTCACTTACTGCTAATACTAAAGTACTTTAAAGAGTATCTTAAATACTTGGGTATTTAGTGCTTTACTCGAATTACTTTCAGTTTTGAGTGTCTTGCACTCTGTTTTCAATATTCAGTATGCTGCATATTTAGCATCTTACTTTAAATACTTTTGCGTATTATTTTGTACATGTCGGGCCTCGCATTAAGATGCTTTTTCGAAAGAGCATCACCCATTGTTGTTCATTTTTGCAAGAATGCTTGCACACGTGCCCTGTAGGAGTCATGCGGCAATGCTTGGAGCTCTTCCCTTGCTTTTACCAAGCCATCTGCAGTGCATCATCACATTGTAAATGGCATTTTACGGTAACATAAAAAATACTATATGACAAAGCAACTGTACAAGAGAATTGTACGAGTTTTTTTTTTCTCTCCTTTTCTGGAAAAGCATTGCTCTACTTTGGTTACTTTTTCTTTTTCTTTTGCTTCTGTTGCTCTGGTGATCCACTCAAATAGCAAGTTGGACTTGTTTCTAAGAATTTGTTGTTGGAAAAAGAGTGCATAAGCAGAAATGCACAACACACCACTCCTGCCGTGTATGCTGCCATATTGACTCCTGTTCAATTGCAATGGTGGAACGCAGAGGCATTATAACATTTTCGTAGTTTCAGACAAGTGTATCGCAACAGCCTTTTTAAAACCACTCTATGATGCCAGTTTCTTCAGTCATCACTAGCAATAGCAGCCACAGCTGCGATTAGGGGACAGGCATGCACAACTGCAACTAGAAGCACTGTTGTGGGTCTGAGACTGAGCTGCGCAACCTTGACACAATTAGAAAATAGGGCCGCGTAAATAGTGATTTTCAAGTTCATACCAAATACAAATTGAATATGAATATTTTGAAATCGAATTCAACGAATAATCAAGACATAAAATGAGTCACGCAAGCCCTGACTGTGCAGCATTTTTGCTGCTTCCTAAATCTTTATGGTTTTTCTAATTGACAGACCAAAGTGGATCTTCTGGGATTGAGCAGCCATTAGCTTTGATAGTAGACCTTTGATGATAGAGGTCTTCACATCTGTATCTGAGTAGTGCAGATCGTGAATTTGAAGTTAAAACGAAACACAAAATTGAGAACAGAGGACTACCAAGTAGAAGGTGATATCTTTCCATCAGTAACCCAGACAAAATAGTAGAATAGCAAATGCCAGCATTGGAATTGGGATGCAATTTTCCAAATTTTAATGGCTCTAGGGAGCTGTTAGCCCTGCCATAAATGTGATTTTTGTGTGCTCCCAGACATCTTTGTACAACTTTGACCAACTCAAACAACGGAAAAATAAACAGGCTCTTCATGCAGAAGCTAAGAAGACAGTGGCGTTATATATTTTCTAGTATGACCATCACTAGCTGGCAGAGGTACAAAAGTCTTAAAGGAGGCAATATTACCTTGAGTCAATGTACAGAGACGGAGGACAACAGATGCAGATGGGAGTCCTGTCCTGTATAAGTCTCTTGTTCTCCGTCTCCGCACATCCCAAATACAGGGTAATATTGCCTCCTCCAAGACTACACTGAGTCGCTTGCATTCTATCGTTATGTTCTGGGTCATTCCATGTCCCAGATGTTGCGGTGGACTGTCCCTGACTTCTTTCAAATAAATTGTGGTTGGTTGTTCCCATGCAGCCAATGCTCCCCGCTTGCAGAAAGAAAATTGCTCTCTGGGAAGATTTGCGAAGGGACATGTGACCTACCTGTTTAAAAAAAAAAACAACGAAATAGCTTTTTTTTTTGCAAATTCTAACCGGATATCTTCTGAGCGATCACAAATCGTAACACTTTCATGTCATATGCACTGAAGGTTGATCGACACTCTGTGATCGGTGGCTAATCGACAGTTTATGCTCCCTGAACAACAAAAATTAAAAAATTCTTTGACTTTTTATGGAACTCCACAATTTTTTCAGAGCCATTTAAACTGTTCAGCGCTCTTGCCTAGGAGGCCCAGAACATGTTAGAAATATTTTGGGGTGCGCATATTTGGAAAAGTATGTGCGAAAAAAATTGGAAGTCCAGATATATTGCTTTTTGCCACATAGTCAGCCTTCAATCGCATACTGAGGTGGTTCTGATAAAAATATGAGACAATTGCATTTCATAGTACACACCTTGATTATTTTTTCCACAACGTTTCATCAAAAGACTGCTTTTGCAGCGAAATAATTTTAGAACTTGACCACCGTCACACACATCCGGTGTTGCCCCGCAAGGCTGCTTCAGCCCACAGTGCATCGTCGCTGCTTCCTCCAAACACAGCGGAGCGGCACAACCCGATTTGCGTTATTCAGAAACAACTTGTAGAAATTAACCTTCACACTTCAGGTTCTCACGAGAACAGCCTACTTCTGCGGCGCTGTTCAACAGGAGCACTGGTCCTACGAATGTACTTAAATGACATTGGACACTGACGAGCACTTGAATAACCATAATATGTTTAAGCGATGACGGACACAATGCTTACTAACACAGACTCTATGGTGCCAGGCAATAATGGGCGTGAAATAAGCAAGGAAAGCACAACAACTTAACTCTTTTAGCTACCACAAAAGAAAACAATAACAGAAGCCTCGAACTGTCGAAGTGAAGTAATTGAGGGGGCCAGGTCCCGCCAAGCAACAGTGTCGTAGCTTTTTGCCTGTACCCCCTGCTAAATACTAGTAAAAATAAAAATTATAATATGAGGAGCCAGCTCAGCAGGCTGGTGACACCTCTAGTTGATGTTAGATGTAATGTTGCTAAATATAATAGGTGAAGTGAGTGTGGGGATGGTTAAGTTCAATATTTTTTTTTTTTTGCTGCAGATGATGAACCTTTGTACAAGGGGCATACTTCCAAATGAAATTTATCTCATATCTTTATCAGAACTACATCAGTGTGCAATTAACGGATGAATATGCCGTAAAAAGCAACATTTCCCAAATTCATAATTTTTTGTGATAGTCTTCCAAGTCTCTGTACCTCAAAATATTTTTTACACATTCTGTGCTTCCTATCCAATACCGCTAACCATGTTATGTAGCATTATTATATACTAGGTTTAAAAATATGTTAACCACTAAAATAACTGAACATAAACTAAAGTAAGCATGGCGGGGGTTATCATCTTGTCTATACAAAGAAATCTTTTCCTTCAGCTTCTGAATGGGCTCTCTGTCATCGCCATATGCATCATTTCGCCACTGTTCATACCAGTGGTACACTGTTCTCTGCGTTGGGTTAACAGCTAAGCAGTTCATGGGCATTGTTTTACATCTCCAGCTTAGTTTCATGTAGGCGTATGGCCTCTGACACAGCCGTGCCTCCAAGGAAGCAACCTGGTTGTGACAACAAAAATGGAACAAATGAACAACAAACAGCATGTTGTTAGTTAGCTATGTAACATGAGAGTACTGTCTTGCAATAAGATCAAATATACGTCATGAGAACCTGAACTCCTTGTTGAGCCAGTTATACATATTTAAGATTGCATATTGCCAATCTAGTCTTGTTCTATGATTTTTCTATCTTAATTTTTCTACCAGTGTCCAGCATATGGTCTAAGATGACTATATGCACCTCAAGACCCCTACCCTAAGGTATTGCTTTCAGGAGGTGGGTAAGCAATGAGCACACTGAAACAGCAGAACTGCCTGAAGGTGCAAAGAACTCACCATTCAGATCTCTTCACCATGCTTATAATCCACGAGGTAGATGTACATTTAGTGCAGTCATCTAGCCATCGTTGGGCGTCGTCAAAACAAGTTGGAAAGAAGGACATTCGTAACATACGTTGAATTTGAAGATGCTTTGTCCTCAACACAAATACTGCGTTAGGGTACTGACACTGCTTCCAATTGGAACGTGTCCCAATTACATCTACTCAGGCATCTTGTTGCTTGCACCCCAGCTCACCTGTTTGAATCCGTAGACCCATGTGACCTAACATTTTGTAAAGCTTTAAAAGTTTTCAACCCTTTTACGGGAGTATAAAACAATATTTTCCTGGCAATGTTTGTGGCACAAATCATTAACGTGGAAGAGTTAATCGAAGTAAATTAAACTGACCACAAGGTGTCACGAACGGAGTGTGCAGATAGTGTGGTGGGTGCGGATAGCGTTTAGGATTAGCTGGTCTAGCAACAGCTGTTATCGCAGTTCACATTATTGTTTTTGGCATTCTAGCATGGCGGATAGCTTGGAAATGCTGATTTGGCATGATAGCTTGATCTTGCAAGTGTCCTGCCTTAATTTTTGGCCATGTTCTACTGCAGTCAAGTGATATGTTCACTTGTTCAGTGAAGGTCTACAGTATCTGTAACCATAACCTATAACCACAGAACGATGCTGCGGTGCGCTCAATTTTCAACGCTGCTGCAGCATTTCATATTAAAACGCCAGCACTTCACCTCTGGGCTGCAGTCCTTGGATATCTTACTATCTTACTGAGTTTCCCACATCGGTATGGGGTGGAACGGAGCTTTTGTGACTTTTCGGTATTCGTGAATACTGGAACATTCTATTACTGAAGATTTCTGCACTGATTGCACCTCACACAATGCCATCGCGTATATTCTACCCTGTATAATTCGTTTGCACTGTGAAATGTTTCACATGGTTTTTGTGAGAGCCCGTCTCACTCCTGCAGGTTGCATCACTGACCTGCCCACGATGATGGAGTCGTGGTGTTGCATGTTCCAACGCTTGAGACTACGTATAGGTGCATATAAGGAAGAAAACTGTCCTGGTACCCCTCATGTACTCGGAATGTGTAGTGTGCGCAATTTGTGTTAGTGTGTACCCAACAACTAATTTATTTGGTGATTATGATTGGGGAGTTTCATCACCAGGGGTGATACTCAAACCCATTGACTGTAGTGTTGCTGCAAAATATCATAATGAGTCACCTAACAGTGAGGACTGAAGTGCTTTGAGGGCAGAACTTTGGTGTGCTGTATTTGGTCATGGACCAAGAAATGTGATGGGGCGAGGGTTCGGCTGATTAAGAGACCCTGAAAGGGTGGTTCGGGAAGGTTTTTGGTGCGGGCGCTGAAGAAGTATGTGCTAGTGTGGACCTAGTGTGCGAAGAGTAGCGACACACCATTCAGTAGCATTGCCTGGACGATACAGGAGAATGCAGGTTTTGCTCCAGCAAAGGACGTTAGCTTGCTTTTTAACAACACACACAAACATTCGTGGTCAGAAAGGGAGAAGGGTGTATACCACGGTAATATGGGGAGTCTGAGCAGGTGACGGACGGACAATCAGATCAGGCCCATTATCTCGGTTTTGATATCTTTTGACTTATCCCATTATTCCATAAAGAGGTTCAATTATTCATGTTCGGTAAAATGAACGAGGTTTCAAGCTTAAATAGGAAAACGTGTGTGGGAGGAAGTGTTGTAATGTTCCTTTCATAATAATACTCCAAAACTTGACGGTCCCAGGGTTTTCTCCAAGGGGAGCAAGGGGGAGCAACCCCCCCCGAAACCACCTCTTTTTCTGGAGACGGCTATTGGGCGTTCAGAGGTTCCTATCATGGCAGCTGCGAATAAACATTACAACCTATGATTAAGAATGCACCATTTTCACAAGCGATCTTGGAGTTAGAGGGGGGGGGGGCACTGCCACCCTCTCAGTACGCCCATGACCTTGAGGTTCCACTTCCTTCCTGAGTAGATTGTAGTTAGCTGGCACGATGGTAGCCAGAAAATAGTTCGGGAGGGCAGTTTATATGGGGACTTTACATGGGGGAGGATGATTCCCCCTTCGTTTTCCTCTCCCAAATGCACTACCAAGGGCATGATTTGAGGGGGTTGACCAGTTGAACAGTACAGGCGCGTGCCACAGCAACAACCATTTGTCATAGTATATATGTCTTTAGAGAGAGTACTGTGTTACAGAGCCTGAAGAACGGTAAGTGGATCATATGGGAAATGTGTCATTGACACGACTTCAAGACGTAACGTAAGAGCATGCACTGGTAGAATGATTGCAGAAGGATATGTTTGAATAGTCATTTGTGTCACGCATTTGTACATGTGATCTTATTTGACACTGCTTTTGTCTTCTTCAAAGTAAAAAAGGCCACTGCCTGACACTGTTGTATCTTTTATGAATCTAGGTTTTTGTAAATGCTCATTAAGCGACAAGATCATTTCAGGCGTCGGCTAAATACGCAAGAATAACAGAACACTTAAATTATCTCAGCAAATGTACGGAACACAGCTGAAATGTGGTTGTACTACCTGCGGTAATAACGGTAGCACCAACCGAGAAGCGCAATTAGGAAAACAAAACGAATTTGAGGCTTCTACTGCTTGCGTCTTGAGCGGGCATCGAGTTAATGTACACTTAGGTGCAGCCAAGCAATACTGAATTCTTCCACCGTACTTGTGCAGCGGCTTATGTCAAACACAAGCACGCCAAACAACACGGAACGCCGCTCGGAACGAGAGCTGACCACAACACTTCCACAATTGCAACACTGTACTAGGAGATCACACTGTTCACTATTCATCTCTCGCTTTCTTGGCACCTTGCACCTTCCCTTCTAGATAATTCAGTTCCCATTGCAGAGTGTAAACAAGTACTGGCAGCCATGCTGGCCGCGATGGGGCGAAGGCAACTCCGCAACTCCGTCTGTTTCTAGCCGCCCCAGGTTTTCAGGCTGCCGCGGTGCCAACCAATAGGCGTGCGCGCATTCTCCTATGCGTATACTAGCCTGCGTTACGGAATTTCGCGGCCGGGGCGGCTCAGAGCCCAGTGTCAGAGTTCCTGAGAACACCCAACTTGTGGAGCGCCTGATCCTCAAGGGCCGACGGATAACATGTCTCGAACTGGCTCGAAAGACGGACCTTTCTGTGTGAACGTTAAACACTATCATTCATGGACTCCTCCAGTTTTGGGAAGCCGGGCCTAATCACCAAAGGAGTCCTCCTCCTACAGGACAATGCACGCCTGCATACCGCGCATGTCACGACACGCACCTTACAGGAACTTGGCTGGGAGTTGCTGCCACATCCCCCTTACAGTCCAGATCTCGCCCCCAGCGATTTCCATCTCTTCGGGCCACTCAAGGTCGTCCCTTGGGGGCCGCCACTTCAGCTGCGACGACCAGGTCAAGAATGCGGTCCGATCGTGGCTGCTACGCACCGGTAAGGATTTCTACGCTGCTGGCATTCAAGCCCTCGTGAAACGCTGGGCCAATTGCGTTAGTGCAGCTGGAGATTACGTTGAAAAATAAAACTAATTTCTCGTCTGTAAGTTCATTTTAGTTTTGCGAAAAATGAAAAGTCCCGGTTTCACTTGAACGCCCCTCGTATATACCTTTAACATTCGCTTTACAGTCCCGTGAAAGGCTGAACCGCATGGAACGAAAAACTGTACGAAAACTGGCCGAACTGAAATCGGGGCCGAACTTTTTTCTGTGCATCACCGCATGCTACCGAAATTCACCCCAATTTCGGCCGAAGACTTCTGACCTTCGGGAAGATCGCCTTTCAACAATCCAGTTCAATTAGATAATCCCTGTATTCATAGGGGTAGAAGCCGCACACACGGCAGCAGTCGTCCTGATTGCTACGTCATCCTTGCTATGGTTCTCCTTCTGGCCTGCCATTGGATGCCTCCTACTTTTTTGGTTGGCGTCACTTCGCCTTTTGGAGGAGAAATCTGGCTTGGCCAGATCCGGCGGAATTCGGCCCGGAATTCTGTTCTCCGATAAATTTCGGGCTCACGCTGACCGTTCTGTGGTTCAGTAGCTGAGGTAGCGCGCTCTTATCATGGATGATGACGAATGCGCCGGGAGCGCTGTGAAATAGTGGGGTACACTCCCAAAAATTAACTGAAACACATAGCACGCTACTAGCCAACCATAATCCCAAATGACAACGTTCTCGCCCGATTTTGCGTAAACGGGAGCCTTTCATTTTATTTTGATTTTTTGTCCTGATGTCGTGCATAATTAATACAAAAAAGGACACGCCTCCCATGCTCATCCTATCAAGGGAGAGGACGTTGTCATCCGGGATGATGGTTGGCCACACTCTTAAAACAAAGCTTCACCACATAGCACGCTGAAGGCCAACCATTGAACAGAGAGATACCACCATCACTCTTGATTTGCGGAAAGCGTGGGGCGTACGCCTTTTTCTGACAATTAACGTTTCTGTATAAGTGTGTCCCCCATTTTCATCAAATCAGGGGACAGAACAATGTCATTCGGAATGATGGTTGGCTAGCCCTTTCGGCCCTAGATTTTGTTAAATGTGTACAGATTTTCTCCTTCACCAGATTTGACTCCCGCACTGCCCAAGGATCCGCAAAATATAAGGCACATGTCGGGTGCACCTTGGGTGTTAGAGATAGCAATGCGTACTGAAATGAGTACATCAGAGCTGAGTTGTCGCAAACAGGAAAAGGAAAGAAGAGTGATGAAAAGTATCGTTTTATTCGTCTACATGTGCACGGACCTTATAGAGTGTCCATTGTGAGCTCTGACTACGTGTGGCGCACTTGGAAGGCCTTGAAGCAATTCTTCGAGTTCGACAAGACACAGGTGGGCGTGGCATTTCTCGAATTTTGTTCTTGGCTTGCCTTTTCACCCTTCAAGCTTGCAGCGTTGCTGATCTTTGTCGACAAGCCACCACAAGACCAAAGCCAAGCACAAGTGTCGACAAGTGACCAAAGCCGCCGTACCGAACATCATCTACTGGTCTGTTTTTCATGTAGCTCTGCCTTTTCAGCGGCTGAAGAGGCGATGAAGACGGCCTACCGCGTTTCCGCGCACCGCTGTTTGTACCCGCTTTGGACAGAGCCTCCACTATCTTCAAGGTGAAGTCCAGCTGGTCCATTTGGTCCTTCTTGTGTACTCCCCGGGCCTCGGGATTACGTCTGTATTCGAGCCAGGCATTTGTGAGGGCCAGGCTCATCAAATGCATAATGACGCTATAGCGCCCATTTTCTCGAACGAATTGTCATTCGGTAGAGGGAGACAAGAGTAGTCAGTCTTGTCTACCCCCCCCCCCCCTATGCTTTTACTGTACAGGCGTACAACCTCGGGTCCACGCACTTCTACAAATGCGCCATCTGTCTCGTTCCACCGTCTAACCTTGTCTTCCTCATCAACGCCCACAAAATCTGACGCCAGGTTTTACGACCCTATTGTCCATCCACCCTGTCACAACTACCTTTCCGTCACTGGTCACTAGATAATAGCGAGACCCACGACACTTAATTTTGACAATTTTGATTTAATTAAGACATCAGTGGACACTTCTCTGTACGGTTTGGTCGGATAGTTCCAGCGGCGTATATCTTTCTTCCAAGTAGAACACGCATGACAGGCAGCGACGTAAAATAATTGTCGAAAAACAGAAAACAGTTTGTGTCCGGCGTCATCAGGTATCCTCGAATCAAGTGAAGGACAAGTGCACCTATGACATCGAAGTCCTTCTTGTTGTCAGGGCTGAGTTCTCAGCCACACCGCCCACCGGAGGACAATGGCGTACCATCCGCAGACGAACGGGCTCACCGAACGCCTAAGCAAAACCCTTGCCGACATGATTTCAATGTATGTCGACGTCGAGCACAAGACATGGGACGAAATGCTGCCTTACGTCACGTTCGCCTATAACACGGCAGTCCAGGAAACAACGGGTTTCACACCGTTCTGCCTTGCACACGGCCATGACGCATCGACTATGCTGGACGCGATGCTGCCCCACGAACCCAGTGATGAGGAAAATGACGCTCTGGATTTCACATAGCGAGCTGAAGAAGCACGCCAGCTGACCAGACTACGCATTGGTCAACAGCAACGCGTCGATGAAAGAAGATTGTGCCGTCGTGAGGTACACTTCAATCCAGGCTACTTGGTATGGGTTTGGACACCGATTCGACGACGAGGCCTTAGCGAGAAGCTGCTCAAGGGCTACTTCGGTCCCTACAAAGTACTTCGACGCATTGGAGACCTGGATTACGAAGTGATGCCCGAGGGTAGCGCTCCCTCTCGACGACCCCCGAGGACTGAAATAGTTCACGTCGTTCGACTCAAGCCGTACTACAGCAGGTGGCGCTGTAGAATGGTCGGAAGAACACAACATGACGAAGAAAAAAAAACGGCATCACATCTACGGAGGGGGCAATGCCACGAATCATCTTCGAGAAACTTCCAGGGCAGGGACGAAGCGGTACATCTCATCGCGTGATGAAGATGAAGCAAGAAGATTCCAGACACATCGCCTGCTCTCTGGCAAACGCACTTTCTGTTTCTGCTGTAGAAACTGCTGTTTCTAGACTTTTCGGCGCGACGCTTAAATGCTTGTGCGCTCCAGGCTGGAGCATTCGTTCTTTGAACTCCGTTGTGTTCAGAGAGCTATCACTCTTGTGCTTTTGATAAGAAGTAGTTTAATAAACCGTTTGCTGTTTATTCGACGACTCGCCGGCCCATTTCGCTTCGTGACAATATGCAGATTACTTCTCAGCTTTTCAAAGCGGTCTCGTGACATTTCAGCTGCCGTGAAGAGCTCGATATTCATTGAGGGTCTCCAATATAAACAAGCCTTGGATAACGCACGATGCGCATTGCTAGGTGTACGGACACTAACTTCGTCCGTGTGGACACACTTGCCGTCTTTTGTTTTTTCAGCTAGCTCGAGGAATACACGCTTTGGGACATATCGCTGATAGTATTTGTACGGCGTAGGAATTTGATAAAGATCAGGCATATTCTCATCAACGGGACGACAAAACGCAGCTGATGGTCTCTTGAACTTTCTCCTGCACCACTGTGTCCCTGATGTTCCACAATCGGCTGACGTTTCATTGCCGTCAGACTCCTCAGACGTTGGAGCCCCGTCCTCGCCTTCATCTGATGCAACTTCTGCTTGCCATTCCGATAATATATCGGTACTATCATCCTCGTTTTGACCTACATCTGACATATCTCCATTTGCTAGCTCGTCAAACAGTGTGTCGGAGTCGACACACCGTAACCTTGACAAGCTCCTATTTTATGAGTAGAACCTCCTATACATGGAGTGCTGATGTCTGAAAAGAAAAAAAAAAGTTCCAGACGAACAAGTATGTGAATGGACAGTAGCCGCTTGAACGCAACACGAGGAAAGTCAACCCCTTAACCATGGTGCGCTCGGTCGAGCACACATGGAAAAACTCTTGCTAGGCGCAATGTGCGGGCTGTAGCACGAAAATTATTGTGAAAGTGGACACATATGCACCTCCGAGACAACACAAAATTGCGATCTTTCCACGTGAATAAGTTAATAGAGAAAAAAATGATACTATGAGCATACCTTGCACGTCGTTAGTTTTTGCTGCAGCCATAGTTCTTGGTCTTTCAAATGTCGGAGAAAGCGCGGGTACGCGGCTAGTGATGGCAGTGTTGCTGGTGATGCTTGATAAATAGTTTCCGTTCTGTCTCCGTTGTTCCCGTCGAAAATTAGGAATATATTCAGTCGTCCCTGAATGTGTACTCATTTGAGTACATCAGGGCCGAAAGGGCTAGGAGCATGCTATGTGCTGACACTCATTTTTAAGGGTGCACCATGATAAACATGTATTTGATTCCTCAAAAGTGGAACGTCGTCTTCACTGCGTACCGCTAAGTGGCGTGAGAGGCGGACACTTTTATTGTTAACCTTCCACCACACCGGCAAATTTGGATAACTTGCACGGATGGTATGTGGCAGTGGACAGACTGGAACACAGCTTTCGCGGCAGTCGTCGCGCTAACAATGAACCTTCCGCACAATGTGTTCACGCACAGCAGCAGTGGTGGCTTCCTTCGATCAGTCGAAGGCATTCGATCGTGTGCGCCACATGTACTTATTTTCAACACTGAGGGCATATGGTTTCGCCGATGGTTGGGTGCGCTTCGTTGAGGTGCTATACAAAGGCGCAAAAAGTGTCGTTTCCGTAGCTGGTGGTCTATCGTCTTCGTTTGACGTTACGTGTGGTGTCCGACAAGGATGCCCTCTCTCCCCCGCCTTGTATGCCCTTGCCATCAACCCTCTCCTCGGGAGGCTGTGTTCTCTCTCAGTTATCCTACGGCTACCTAATAGATGCCCACCGCCTGTGTTTGCGTACGCTGATGATGTCTCCGTCATACTACCGCGCGAGAGTTCCCTAGAGCCAGTGTTGAAAGCGTTCGAAGACTACGGTACAGTTTCTGGGGCAAGATTGAATAGGTCCAAAAGTGTCGCTCTTTTTTTAAATGTTCAGCCAACCTGTGCTGCACCATTTCAAGTTCCTGTAAGACCTCAGGTTAAAATCCTGGGAGTTGTTTTTGACAGTGCAGGGTTCTCAGCTGTCAACTGGCCTCGAGTATTCAGCCGCTGAAGTGCTGTTCTGCGAGAACTTAAGTTTGTTGCATTGCCGATCACATTCCGGGCACGGCTGTTAGCAGCATGGTATTACAGTCGCTTGTGGTTTTTAGCGGCTGTTTCATCCCCGCCAGCGATAATACCAGCAGCTATCACACGACACGCGTTCCGCTTCCTGTGGGGCGGATCCGTTGAATGGGTCTGTAGGTCTCAACTCCACGGAAGCCGTGATCTGGGTGGCTTGGGAGTACCGGCTGTGCCAGAAAGGTGCTTGGCGCTTCAATCGCGTATTCTCTTTGAGGCGCTCCGTGCATCAGGGCACCCGGCTTGCGCATTAGTGCAGTATTTCCTAGGATACGCCACCAGGTGGTTCCTCGAAAGTCCCGAGCTTCGCCCCAGAGCGGAAGTACTCCCTCCTTATTTGTGTGCTTGTGTTGCTGTCGTGCGGCGCTTGCGTGTCGAATGCCCAGATGAAGACATTTCCTTGTGGAGCGTCCGTGATTTCTACGCCGCCTACAGGGAAATGCGACCGGGTCCCGCAAGGCCAGCAGTGCCAACGAAATTCGCCTGGCGGCGTATCACTGCTGGCTGGCTTGATGCACGGCGCGCTAGTCTCCAGTGGAAGCTGAAGCTGGCCCATGGTGTCCTCCCACTGCGTGAACGTTTGCACCGTTTTCGGATATGTCGGACGGACGGTTGTCCGTCTTGTGGCATGTCTGAGACAGCAGAACATTGTTTTTTGCGATGCCATATTCCACTTTTACTATGGAGTAGGGCGGCGCAAATATTTGGGCTCCCAGCAGTTGATTGGGCCACCGTAAGGTACCTGGAGCCGTTGCCGGTCGCACGCGCAGAGCGAAAGCAACTAGCATTGCTGATTTCGGAAATTAACTTCCAAATTTGGATTCGCCGATGCCGGCTGTCCTTTGGTGGCCCAGATGTTGGGAGCATGGCTACTTTTCAGGCAGTGAGAGCCGGGCTGCGTGCACATATTACCCGTGAGCAGTCATTACTTGGGTCTGTGGAGTGCTGTCGCCGCTGGCTTACAGCGACCCGGCTCTTTGATTATGATCAAGGTGAGTGGCATATCAAGTTCTAGTAAGCCCACTAGGACTGTACTGCTCCCCCGTAGCGACTCTTCCGGAGTTTCAGGATTGTTCGCAGGGTATGGCACGTACAAAAAGCAATCTCCCTTTGGAGCGTTGTTATCTGGTATGTAAGATAGAGTTTGTGTAAAAGAGGCTACCTCCATAGGTAGTTATCTTGTTTGATGACAATACACACCTTCCTCTTCTACCGCCTGTTCTGGGAAGATCTTTTCCTGATCTTCCGGAATCTCCCTTGATAACGCGGTCCGCCCCTGGGTGGGCCGTGTCTTTGAACGCGCGGCCGATAACAAGGTCGTCGGGGCAGTACCGCTTGCGGTGCTGTTCCGGGAAGGTCTTTTCCTGATCTTCCGGAGAAGGGCCCCTTGATAACGCGGTCCCCCCCCCCCCCGGGTGGGCCGTTTATTTGAACACGCGGCCGATAACAAGGTCGTCGGGGTAGTACCACTTGCGGTGCTGTTCAGGGAAGATCTTTTCTTGATCTTCCGGAGTTTCAGGATTGTTCGCAGGGTATGGCACGTACAAAAAGCAATCTCCCTTTGGAGCGCTGTTATCTGGTATGTAAGATAGAGTTTGTGTAAAAGAGGCTACCTCCATAGGTAGTTATCTTGCTTGATGACAATCCACACTTTCGTCGATTATAACTCTGTGGGGCCGTGTGTTTGAACGCGCGGCCAACAACAAGGTCGTCAGGGAAGTACCGCTTGCGGTGCTTTTCCGTTAAGATATTTTCTTAGATGTCGTCAATGAATAGTTGTCTTGCTTGATGACAATACATCTCGTCAATCAGTACTCTGCGGCTTGATGACAATACAGACAATCAGTGCGCCGTGGAGGGGGGCGAAGGGGAGCCGGTGCTTCATATATTGGAGAATCAGTAAATTAAGGATATAGGAAGTGTTAGGCAAAACGATAAGGAAGATGGGCTCACCAATTTTGTGACTCATCTGACCAGTTAACAATACAAGAAGGGCCCGTTGATAACGCGGTTCGCCCCCAGGTGGGCCGTGTCTTTCAAAGCACGGCTGATAAGAAGGTCGTCGGGTTACGGTGCTGTTCCGGACACGGACATTGACGGATGAACAAGAAATTGACAACCGTAGAGGTCATGCAAAGAGCGCATTGGTGTACTGCTAAAGACACATGTAAACCGAAATCAATTGATCACTTGGAAAAATTACGAAATGCCGACCCCTTTTTCCTTTTTTGAATAGTTTTCGCTAAAGGTCCCGGTGCGAAAAATGAAATGAAAAGAAATTAGAAAAGGGGGAGAAAAGGGGAAATAAAAGAAAAGGCAAAGGAGAAAAGAAAGAGGAAGGAAAGAAAATGAAAAGAAGAGGAGAAAAAATGAGAAAAGGGAAAGGAAAGAAAAGGAATAGAAGAAAAGAAAAGGGGAAAACAAGGAAGCAAAGAAACGAAGAAGCCAAGACAAAGAAGATCAGAAAAGGAAAGGACGAACACAAAACTAAAACTGAAAATGACGCTTTTTTCACATATGCGCGTCGCGTCCTCGCAGCTCTTCGGCGAAGCACGCTCTACGCGCGTCCGAACAAATCCACGTGGGTACCACAAAAGGACCAAAATCGGTGCCGAGTTGCGCCGTTCGTGCGGTCTCCCCCACTGGTCCCCCGCTTCTTTCGTCCCCGTACTGTGACCATTAAGAAACGCTTGGCGCTAACAGACGAGGCACGGACAAAGCACACACAAAAAAGGGCGCCAAGTTCCAACACATTTATTTGAGGAAATTACCCCCACATTTATACAACCTCGACCGCATATACCGGGTGCTCTTCCAATGCCACGTGTCAAGAAACGCTAGTTCCTTATCGGATAATGCAATAGATGGCGCTAAGCATCTCTTTGATCATGTACCAACAAGCCCGAGTTTCTTCGTTATTTCCATACTGTGACACCTAATGCAGACGAAGATAACCGTCTCCGGCGCGTCATGGGCATGTGCATGCGCTAAAGCCTTTGTGACAAAAGGATACATTTGAAAGGCGTCCTTGACTATATAGTCAAGACCAAATCATGGCACGAATGATAATATATTATCATTCATGCCATGATGTTGTGAACATCTTTACGTGAATGTTGGTGTGGATGTGGTCGAGGAGCAAGCAGCTGTTCCTTTCTTTTTTCTTTTTTTGCAACGAATCAGGTGTGCATCTTCCCCATTAGATATCTGTTGCAAACGCCACGTGTGAAAATATACCTCTTTGCAAAACTTATGCAAAGCTTCCTCAAAAACGTCGCTTTGTGACTTAAACAACAACGACAAATGATGCCGGTACTGGGGAGCTTCATTGCCGGCGGTGTACCGTATACACCATTGCTGGTGGTAATGTCGGGTTGGGATATACAGGGTGTCCCAGAAAACATGTAACTGAATTATAATAAAAAAGCTCCACCACCTAGAATCATGCGCTCAGCAGCATTTGTTCTTATTAGGTTTTTGCCACCTCCTAATGTGAATGTCATGTACTTCAAGTTTAATTATGTAAATATTTGCGAACTGAACTCGGAAATTTGCCAAGTAAACGTCACTTTTTTACCCCACCAATATGAAGAGCGTGCCGAATTCACTCAAATTCATGATAATTCATAGTGATATTCACGAGCTATCCCATCGGAAAAAATAGCCGAATATCATGCTTTTCGGAGCACCGGACCATAGCGCGCGATGACTTTTTGAGCGAAATCGCTCTCAGTGCGACGAAAGGAGGTTCCGAAGCCAGCCCACAGAGTGATAGTTGAAAAAGTAACAGTTCCTAAAATTGGGAAAGGGAAAGCATTATCCCAGCGAAAGTCGAACGTGATAAGCCGTGCCTGTTTTATCTCCTTCTACGATGTCGGGGAGGGCTGGGTTTCCAACCTCCTTTCGTCGGACTGACAAAGATTGCGCTGAAAAATTCATCGTGCGCTATTCTGTGCGACCTCCGTAGAGCATGATGTTCGGCCATTTTTTCCGATGGGATAGCTCCTGAATATCCCTGTCAATTATCATTAATTTGACTAAATTAGACACGCTCTTCACATTGGTGGGGTAAAAAAGTGACCTTTACTAGGCAATTTTCCGACTTAAGCTCGCAAAAATTTACATAATTAAACTTACGTTACACGACATTCACATGAGCAGGTGGCAAAAACCCAGTAAGAACAAATGCCATTGACCGCATGACTCTAGGTGGTGTAGTTTTTTTATTATAATTCAATGACACGTTTTCTGGGACACCCTGTAGAGTCGCCTCACAATGTGCTCTGTGCCTTTGTAGTAAGTCAGTAAGTAAATAATGGGTAGCCACTGGTTTCTTCGTTATGTAACATGACTGTTTCTTTCGATATTAATACATAGAAATATTCAGCTGTTGCAGATTAGTAATGAAGTTTCTCAATGGTCTGTTACTGATCCAACCCCGATACACCCTTAAATGTCTTACGACACTCCTAACTTTTTAAATGTGCGTCCCCTACAGAGGGGCCCATGGTATTACAGCATTACTAATGCCATACTAGTGACATATGCCTAATGCTGCATTAGGTATATGTCAGTACACCAGCAAACCAAAGTCCATACGTGCGAGGAACGATGGATCACGAAATGCGAAGATGCGATCGTACCTGGGACGGTCGCCAATACCCGGAACACCCGTGAAAAATGCTCAACTTGTCCGCGGTTTCGAATTCGCTGTGTGCTCCCACGGATAACCTGTGGGGTGAAGTTGGGATCATAGCGCGCGCGTTCTCCGGAGCAGCCACTGCGTACGGCGAGGCGTCCCTGCCGTTCGCACCTTACCGCAAGAAGCTCCGCCCTGCACGTCGCGCAAAGGCACCGTGCAGGGCGGAACTTCCTGCGGTAGCGTGTAGCAAGGTGTAGTTGCGAAGAGGCAGACGACGCTCGATTTCCGATGTTAAACGAAGGCCAGATATGGGGAATAAAACTTGTTGGAATCGCCATACTTACCGCCATTCCAATGATGGCGTTCAGTCACTGCTTTCATTGTGACAGCCTTCACGGAGCGTCGTGTGCCCAGAGAATATGCCCACACCGGGTTGTACATGTTATATGTAGTCACAGTTTGTGGTTGTTTTGAAAATATTTATTTCAATAAAACCTCAAATTAGAAAAACAATTATCTCTCCGCTCTCACTAGGCCTACCAGCTGAAGACGTCCTGAAATTTTCATGCACGATCTCCTCACGTTCTGGAGGTTGTGGAAAACGGTTGTCCGAGACATTAACATGTGTCCGAGAGATTTGGACCTGCTTCACTGGCACGAGCTAATGCAATTAGGCTTTCATTCACGCGAGCAGTGACGTTGCGTCGGACTCTGCGATCCGACCTCCACATTCTTCAAATTACAGTCGGGCGCGCGCAGTTGATGAATCCGATTATATGGCACGGAAGCATAAAGGTAGCACAGGTGTGAAGGAACCGACACTTGCCGTTGGTTGACATCCTTCCACCAGCGTGGTGACGAAGAAAAAGGCGGCTGTCACGAGCACGATTACACGGCACCGGTCAGAACACGTTTGAACGTCGCGGACGCTGGGAGTTGTACCACGGTGACCGTTACGTATGTGCACTGCGATCTAAACTCAATGTGTTTCCGGGTAATAATGTTGAAGTAGCGTAGCAAATAATTGTAATTCCATTCTAGCACTCGCATCAACGCCAAAATGGTGAGGTAATTTTATACAGTCACCACAGTTTCGCACTACCTCCTCGCCCTCAAGAGTTGAATGCTCGCATTTTGCTCTCGGGTGGATGGGTGTGGGAGCAAGAGGTTTTAGTCGCGGACGGTGCTCCCAAGGACGACGCATGGATCGTCCCATCCGGGTGTGGGCATTGAGATCAAAATGGGATAATCGGTGTTTGCTGGGACGATACCTCGAGCTGATATGACGTAAGTGTAATAATGAACCTCCCTTCAAGTTTTTGCAACGCCACCCGTGTTTGGGATCGTAGATAAACAACTGCAAGCGCCATCGAGGAGCTCGCAGTAAATGCACGAAAAAAAATTAGGCTGTTTTAAAGAAAGCAAGTGGTTGATGCACCCAATGGTACATGTTTTCACACAAGGCGCAGTATCTGGTGCGGGGTCTTTTGGAGAAAGAGATCTTTTGGGAAAAATGCGTACCAAAACGCAATAAAAAGGTTCTCCGTGTTGTCTCGTGTTCTTTTTTTTCTTCTTTCTTTTTGGCTTTTGGAACACAAACAACGCGTAGCTAAGCACAAATGATGGTAGCAAAAAGACGAAAAACAAACAAACTTGAGTGCACACTTTTTATAGAAAACCGCTCGCTGGTTTTCGTTCAATGCCGCAAAATTTGCAAAAAATGACGCAACCGCTAGTATATTTACTCTCGGACAGCCTTGCTTATGATCTGTGATTGTGTTCGTTTATTGGACTCGAGCTACTGGAAAGTCGACTCTTGGTGGGCGAAAATGCGACGACGCGACTCTCGTGACGTTGTCTCTATGGAGGGTACACCATCCGTTCTAAAATTCCAAGATTCAAAAACCAGAGACGCTCGAGAGTCGACGTCCAGCACCGTCCCAGCGACTCCCTTCTCGATACGGACAGCTGGTGATGACAACGTATACGATGACACTGATACATCCCGACCCCAACTCGCGAGCTGAACACTCCCAAAAAAGAGGAAAGAAAAAAAAAACGGAGTTACGGTGAACTCCATAACGGCGAACCTGAGCGGGGCAAAACACATAGAAGACCAGCTTGCCTGTGTCTATGCAATTTTATGAGTTAGAGTGATTCTCTTTGGAGGTAGTAAAATTCTGCCACATATACATGGAGTCCCAAAAAGCGTGTCATTGAATTATAATTACAATTAAAAAAAGAACTACGCAACATAGAATCATGCGGTCATGGGCATTTCTTCTTACAAGGTTTTTGTCACCTCCTGATGTGAATGTAACGTAACTCCTGAATAACGTAAGTTTCATTATGTAAATTTTTGCGAACCAAACTCGGGAATTTGCCAAGTATAAACTTCACTTTTTTACACCGCCAAAGTGAAGAGTGCTCTGAATTTCCGCAAATTCGTAATAATTGACTGGGATATTGAGGAACTGTCCCATCCTAAAAAATAGCCGAACACCATGCTTTTCGGGGCACTAAGAGCATAGCGATTTTGAGGACTTTTTGAGGGCAATCGTTGTCAGTCCGATGAAAGGAGGTGGTAAACCCAGCCCACAGAGTGACAGTAGAGAGAGAGAGAACACAGGCATGGCTTAGCGCATCCGGCTTCCGCTGGGATCATGCCTTCCCTTACCTAATTTCAGCAACTGTGACTTATTATTTTTTTTTTACTATCACTTTGTGGACTGGGTTTGGGACCTCCTTTCGTCGGACTGACAACGATTGCGCATAAAAAATCATTAAGCTCTATGCTCTTGATGCCCCGAAAGACACAGGTCCGGCTACTTTTTTCTAGTGGTATGGCTCCTCAATATCCCCGTTAATTATCACGAAGTTGCATAAATTCGGCACAGTCTTCACATTTGTGGGGTAAAAAAAGTTACCGTTACTTGCAAATTTCCGAGTTCGGTTCACAAAAATTTACATAATAACTTACGTTGCATGACATTCACATGAGGAGGTGACAAAAACCTAGTTAGAAGAAATGCCGTTGACCGCGTAGTTTTTTTTAAATTATAATTCAATGATACGTTTTCTGGGACACCCTGTACAACCCCACTCCTGGAACAACTATGACACCATCAAGGCGCTATGATCATCATCACCATCCTCTCATTTTCCCCCAATAGCAATGGGGTAGCATTCTGCCCAGTAAGCGGAAGTCATCCCGGTATCATCACATCACCTCTTCCTTCGTTTACGTCCAAGAATCCATTCCACTTATCATTGATTTTTTTTTCTTCCTTTCTATTCAACCTTAAGAATCACAGTCGGATCTTGGAGGCATGATATTTGAGATGAGTGCTGGATACTTTATACTTGTACAACTAAAGGTGAACAAACAAAGTTGTCTGCTGAGATGTTCTTATATGTTCCGTATGTCAGTGCTTCTCGAACTCTGCTACTCTGCGACCCAGCATAATTCTAACAACATGCGTCCCCACCCGTCTTCTTGCGGTGCCTCGAAAGCATCTATTTCACCGCGTGAACTGAAGGAAAGGAACTGAACAGAACTGATACATGAAACTGACGCTGAAATTCTAGTTGACACTGAAGTCAGACTGAATTTGCTGGGCTAGACACCATCGCGAACAGACACAAAATACTTTCCACCAGGAATGACTCCACCCGATGACTAAAGTAAGCTTTTTGTGATGAAAGAGAGTAAAGTAAGCTGGTTTGTTCGAGCGCAGTTTGTCAAAACCAGAGTGGAGCTGGGACACAGCAACACTCAGTTCTGGCACGATGTTGAAGTAAGCTTGCGATGTGGTGTAGCTGGTAGCGGCTCGCGCGGATCCTGGTTCATAGGTCGTTCATTTGAATGAAGCTGATTTCTGTAGTGGTTAGTATGACAGGGCTTTCTTCCGGCAAATGTGAGCATAGTAGGTGCGGTATTTTGGGCGCAAAAATGAAGCATCATTACGTTAATGAAGTTCCTGTCTAATCTCTAGGTGGCCGCTATCCTTTATCACTACGGGTTCGTGGTGAGTATTCGTGATTGATGCTTCTACTTTCACAGCTATCGCTGCGCACAAACACAGTCAAAAGGAAGACACAAGACAGGACGTACTGCAACTCACGACTACTTTACTATTCAATCCACATACACTCTTAAATACCAGAGCAGGTACACGTTCCCCAATGCATCCGACCTACTTTTTGAGATAGCATAATTCCTCCTGAATGAGGGTGATAGAGGGAGTGCTTACACATTTTCCCCCCTTTTTTCGTGAATCAGAAATGCTTCATATATCTCTCGATCCCTCTGCGATCGGAGACTAATTTCTATTCAAGTTTTATCAAAGGTAGGCGAGCATCCACATCTATCACAATGGAATGCCAAGTGACCCGACGGGGGCATCCCTTTCAACAACGTCGCGTTCTCACGCACACTGTGAGGCGACTGGTTATCCCAAACCGACATTACCACCAGCAATGGGGTATACGGTACACCGCTGGCAATGAAGGTCCCCAGTACCGTCATCATAAAATAAAGTTGTTGTTGTTGTGTAAGTCACAAAGCGACGTTTTTGAGGTAGCCTTGCATGAGTATCGCAAAAACGGGTGTTTTGACACAAGGCGTTTCACACCAACATTCACCTAAAGATTATCACAAAATCGTGGCATGAATGATAATATATTATCATTCATGTGCAGTGGAATCCTCGCAGCCTACGTAACAAGCTCCCAGATTTTAAATCTCATCTTTACAAGTACAAGTTTCCTTTCATAGCTGTATGCGAAAATGGTATGGATGCTGCACATCGTGTTCATAGTTATACAGTCTATCGATCTCATCAATCCGCTGAAGGCCGAACAGCGTTATACATTCGTAATGACCTCTTTGCTGCTCCCAGAGGGTCAGCTTGTCATCGATCTTACGATTATGTCTCCTGTAAGATCCGCCTTGGGCACATGCTGTTAACCGTCGTCAGTACCTATCTACGTCCCGCGGTACAGGTTCGGTGGACTGACCTTCACCGCTTATTCAGTTACTGGAATCCCCAGCTCTTGTACTGGGTGACTTCAATACTCATCATACGGCCTGGGGAAGTCGTAGAACGGATGAACGGGGAAGGAGATTGTTAGAAGTAATGGAGACTGCTCACATGTGCCTCCTATACAACCGACAGCCAACTTATATGAGATCACCAACGTCACTCGATGTCCTGGATCTTTCCTGGTGCTCAGCAGACATAATTCGCTACATGTCGTGCGCTACCGATGTCGACACCCGAGGTAGTGACCACTTACCCATCTATATTTCGCACGAAAGGCTGCCTCTGCCGCCCACTACTGAAGTGCTCCCTTTCACGAATTAGGCACTCTTTCGTGCTGGCCTCCGAACATCTGTGCACACCGGCATGTCCTCAGAGCCACTCTCTCAAGGCATTCATTCCGCCATGCAGGACGCGGTAGTCATGTCTAAATGGGTCACCGGTCACGTCGGTCATTCTCCAGCAATTAACCAACTCAGCACATTAACCACTACGTCGCCGATCCGAGAGAACGGCTCGCGGCACTGGGCAACTAAGTGACATTGTGGCGTGCCGCCGGATGAAAGTTAAAGTAACACGAGAACTTAAGAAAGAGGACCGGAAGCGTTGGCGTAAGTTTTGTCACCACCTTTCACCTTTTGACCCCGCCACAAAGATCTGGAGGACAATTCGAGCTCTGAAGGATGCGCCCCCACAAAAGAATCCTCTCGTCGCATTGGCAATCCTTAAGGGTGTAGACGAAACCACGCTCGCGACAGATTTCTCCGTCTTCCTAACGACACCAGCGGCTGCCTCAAGGTCTGCAGTACACCACAGTTTCGTCCAGAGCCTGCAGACAGAAATCCACCAAGACTGGCCCCGTCCACCGGCGGTTATGGATCGCTACTTTACTCTCATTGAGCTGCAGACTGCGTTGAAACTTGTGAATCTGCGATCGTCCTCAGGACCAGATAAAATCACTTATGCTGCACTGCGAAACCATGACGAGTCGTCACTCCTAGCTCTCCTTCATGTTTATAATACGTCTTGTCGACAGGAATCCGTACCATCTACTGGGAAGGAGGCTTTAGTTGTTTCAATCCTGAAACCAGGCAAACCCCCAAATGCCCTATCCTCCTTTCGCCCCGTGAGCCTGACACGGTCGCTGTCCGCACATCCCACGGCCAAAGCCCCAAGCACCCTGTTCCTCAAGGCGTACCCCAAGAAAGCATTCTCAGTCCTACACTTTTTAATGTGGTCATGGCAGGACTAAAATCGACAGTTCCACGCAAGGTCGCATTCTCCGTGTATGCCGATGACGTTGCCCTTTGGACAGTAGGCAAGTCACGACCAGCCATTCAGCGCCGTTTACAACAAGCCTTAAACAACGTTCATCTCTACCTTACGCTACTTGGAATGGACCTTTCGCACGAAAAGTGCGTCGAGCTCCTTTTCACCCACAAGGCTATGAGTAATCTCCCTCTTTGGGTTGGTTCACCGAAGCTCGAGCCTGTGCGTTCCCATCGCTTCCTTGGTGTGGTCCTCTCACTCCCACCTGCGCTGGGCTCGCCACATTAAGCACCTTGAGACTAAAGTGCAGCGATGGTTCCTGTCGTTCAACATCTTTCTGGATTCGGCTGGGGCAGTGATCAACACTCCCTCTTAGACATTCACGCGGCTTTGGTGAGGGCGACTGTGCTTTACAGCCTTCCAGTCTTGCAAAGTGTTTCTACAACATCGTTAAATACCATTCGGTCCCTGGTCGCCCGAAGCCTTCCGTGCTGCCTAGGCGTTCCAAGAATGGCTGAAACACGGCAAGTCCTAGCTGAAACTGGAGGACACCCGGTGGAGGTCCTCACTGAGCGGGAAACGGCTCGCCACTTCCTACGTTTGCGTGCGAACGCACCCCGTCACCACTCCTCAGGAAAATTCGATACCGTCCTGAAAGTGATTTCCATCGCGTGGCGCTGAGGATACGCCACGCTCCTCCTTCCTTCGTTCTCTCACCTTCTCCGTCCTTCGAGCCCAGTTTTATGCTCTCGTAGACGCGCAGTTTTCCACCTCTACCACCGCTTACACCGATGGCGCCTCTCGAATGGTAAGTCCGCGTCAGCGTTTGTCATCCCCGACGAAGGCGTAGTTCAAGGACGCCGCCTTTGGCATTGTACATCATCCACAGCTGCGGAACTCTGCGCCACACTTTGCTTTTTGCAGCACATCGTTCCTTTCGCCCCCAGGAATTGGGTGGTCTTTATTGACTCAACCTGTGCGCTGCAGCCTGCAATCAATGGGATATTCTGGCATCCGAGGCTCCTCCGGCCCGTTGGTTAACCGCTTACAAACTTGTCTACGAAGCAGGACATAGGCTCGCTCTCCAATGGGTTCCCGCCCATTGCGGTGTCCAAGGCAACGAACTGGCGGACAGCGCCGCCGAAGCAGCTCTCTCGCCTCCGAGACGGACGCGTATTGCACTGCTCAGAGGCGACCGGTGGTCCATACTTCGAAGCCTTGTGACTCCTCTAGCTACCCGCCAACAGACCGACAACATACTACACCCCGCCATGCTGAGCAGAGTTGACCCAGCGCTCGCTTTCCGCATGCCAGCACATATCTCTCGTCAAGAGGCCGCATTAGTTCATCGAATGCGCCTCGGCGTCGCCTTCACAGCTCAGTGGCGCTACTGCTTGACCCTCTCCCTCACAAAATCGCTTTGCCCCTGGCCGCATCGAGCACACCAACGCTCTGTCCTCAAAGCTCTCTTCGCCTTTTTGGACGTCACAGGAATTCGACCCTCATTGTAACGGGACCCATTCCTTAATTCCCTGCTTCACCTCCAGCAATGAGGTAGAGTATCGCCCCCGGTGATGAAACTCCCCACCCATTATCCTGAACTAAAGTTGTTGTTGTTGTTTTTTATTATCATTCATGCCATTTTGTCTTAACTACGTCAAGGACGCCTTTTTTTTTCACAAAGGCTTTAGCGCATGTGCATGCCCATGACGCGCCGGTGAGGGTTATCTTCGTCTGCATTAGGTGTCACAGTATGGAAATGGAAATAGCGAAGAAATTCGGGCTTGTTGGTACACGGTCAAAGAGATGCCTAGCGCCATCTATTGCATTATTCGATAACGAACTAGCATATCTTGACACGTGGCGTTGTAAGAATACCCGGTATATACGGTCCAGGTTGTATAAATGTGGGCGTGATTTGCTCAAATAAATGTGTTGGAACTTAGCGCCCTTTTTTGTGTGCGCTTTGTCCGTGCCTCGTCTGTTAGCGCCAAGCGTTTCTTTGACCACGTACGGGGACGAGAGAAGCGGGGGACCAGTGGGGAGACCGCATGAACGGCGCAACTCGGGACCGATTTTGGTCCCTTTGTGGTACCCACGTGGATTTGTTCGGACGCGCCTAGAGCGTGGTTCGCCCAAGAGCTCCCGGGACACGACGCGCATATGTGAAAAAGGGTCTTTTTCAGTTTTAGTTTTGTGTTCGTCCTTTCCTTTTCTTATCTTCTTTGTCTTTTCTTCTTTGTCTTCCCCTTTTCTTTTCTTCTTTTCCTTTTCTTTGCTTTCCCATTCTATCCATTTCTCTTCTCCATTTCTTTTCATTTCCTTTTCTTCCCCATTTTCTATTTTTTTGGAATAGCAAGCCGACCTCCGTCTGGCTGACATTTCCTCTTTTTTGTTAATAGATATATTCCTCTCCCTCCATTATCCACCCGCCGCCTGGCCAGCCGTCCTCGGACTACACTCTTAAAAATGAACTTCGCCACATAGCACACTCCTAGCCAACCGTCATCCCGAGTAACAATGTTCTCGCCCCTGATTTGTTGAAAACGGGAGGTGGAGCCTATTTTGTGCCATTATGCACGGCACAGAATCCTGTTCTCAACAAATCAGGGGAGAGAACGTTGTCATTCGAGATGAAGGTCGACTAGGAGCGTGCTATGTGATGAAGCTCATTTTTAAGAGTGCAAAGGGATAAACGCATGGAGCATTTTTCCGACGTTTTCACGACGTACGCGCGCTCGGGGTGAGTGTGACCTCGTAAAAACCAATCTTTCAACGCGCACGGAGGGCGTACGCCGGAATCTGTCGACTACAGATATTCGTGCGCGTCTGGGCGCGTTTTCCGACAAGTAGACAGAACCATGGCCACCATGCGGCAGACAAGGTTGCGTATGAGCAGCTCGCATAAATTTTTGGGACATAAGCGTGCTTTGTTAGACGCTGCTCTAGAAGAAATGCTCCAAACCGGTGCAGTTCAGAGATCCCAGAGCCCTTGGGCGTTTCCTGTTTGTCCTGGCTCCGAAACGTGATGGTACCGCAAGGTTATGCGTCGACTATCGTTGACTTAACACAGTAACTGTAAGGGACTCTTATCCCTTCCCGTCCATCGAATCAATCATGTATTCCCTGGGCAACCCTGCGGTGTTTTCAACGCTTGATTGTAGCAGAGGGTTCTTGCAGATCCAAGTTGCCCCGGAGGATGTCCCGAAGACAGCCTTTACCTGTCATTGGTGTGTGTTCCAGTTCGTACGGATGCCTTTCGGTCTGTCTAACTCACCAGCCAGTTTCCAGCGGTTGACGGACACCGTATTAGGAGATGCGAAATACAATTTCGCGATGGCGTACATGGATGATGTCGTAGTGTTTTCCAGAAATTTTCAGGAATACTTGGAACACCTGTTAATCGTCCTTGCAAGGATGAAGCAGACGGGGCTAACCATTAACCCCCGCAAGGTACAGCTGGCATCGCCTAGGATCAGCTTTCTCGGCTTCGTGGTGGACGGAGGCACCATCAGTCTTAGCGATGACAAGCTAAAGGCGATCATGGAGTTTCCGGTTCCCGGTAACGTAAAAGCCTTGCAGCGTTTTCTAGGTATGGTTGGTTTTTACCGGCAATCCATTCCTAATTGTGCTCAGTTAGCGCAGCCGCTTAACCAGTTGTTGCGCAAGGATACACACACTGGCATTGGGGAGAACAGCAGGAACAATCCTTCCGAGCTCTGTCTCATGCAATCGCTAATACACTCTAAATCGTTTTACACCGTTAGAGGCGTAAAATAGGTGTATTAATAAAGATCACACCCCTTTCACACCCTAAAACTTTGTTTTGGAAGTTCCTGAGGGTGTAACAAATGTGTACTACACCCTCAGGTGAAATATGGTGATACGTGTGTCGCTTGGGTGTAGGAAGGGAGTATGTATTTTCGTTCACATGAACAAAAGTAAATATATCCAACAACAGGGAACGGGAAGTGCAGTACAAAAGTGCATGGCGTGGATTGACAACACGTCTACCACCTAGTAATGTATGCAGATTTAGAAGATCTGTTGAGATAGTGCTTAAATTTCTTAAAACACGTTGCTCCTCATTGCAAGACAGAACAAATACACGATAGTGCTCATCATTCTCAACTGTAGTTAATGTTTGTATGAGAAAAATGGTATCAGAGTTAATAACATATATGCCTGTAATCTCAACGAACACGGGTAAGTCCTCCTCGGAAGATTCTTTGGCAACAACACAGCCAACAGCAAATGTGTTATAATTATCAACTGTACTTTTCACATAGACTATAGATTCTGCGTGAATATCATGAATGTAACTCTGAATTGCTTCTGGGGCATGTTGAAGCAGTATCTGCTTGGAACCATCAGTATAGATGTGGCATTTCTGATGAAGGGCTGCGACCACACATACATTTGATAAAATTGATGTCTTCTTGCTAATGAAAGGGTTATATTCTTAAAATGTCGAGTTGTTCTAGCAACATCTTTAAAATGCTGGTGTTTCCCTTCGAAACGCATCCACCATACAGCTAGGAGAGGACCAAACATCCTGATGAGTCGCGGATAATGAACAATGTAATGTATTTTACAGGGCTTAGATATTTGTGGGAACAACACTGCAAAGCCTTGAAGAAACGAATAAATACAACGTTCTAAGTAATGAACATGCATATGGGGGAGGTGCTTGCTCATGAGAAGGTCTACAATTTCACGAAAAGATATACACAGCTGCTGTGCTTCATTGCCCATGCACAACTGCCACGCCATACATGATTTTCTGTGCATGTTTACACACATATTTAATCACCTTGATGTAAATACATATATGGACCTCAATGTGATTATATGCAATATGCTGGTAATTGTCAATACACAGTTACCAGCATATTGCCACGAACCCAGCAGTTCTATTCGGCGTTACAACCTTTACACCCCAACTGCCACGAGGGTGTTAAAATACACCTTAAAAGGTGTGCGCCATGAACATTTTGATTTACACCCTTTAAGGTGTAAAACGACTTAGAGTGTACGGCCAGGCTATATTTGGCCGACCTAAATAAACCGTTTGTTGTGCAAACAGATGCTAGCGATTATAGTGTTGGCGCAGTTCTCTTGCAGGAGCATGACGCTATTCTCTGTCCAGTGGCTTTTGCAAGTCGCACGCTGAATCTGGCAGAACGGAACTATTCCGTCACGGAAAAGGAGTGCCTGGCGATCATCTTCGCTCTCAGGAAGTTTGATCTCTACCTGGATGGCAGCACTTTCACCGTCCAGACTGACCACCAGGCACTCTCATGGCTGCAGCGGCTCCACAACCCAGCTGGACGTCTCGCCAGGTCGGCCCTGAAGCTACAAGGCGTACAGTACGTAACGTGGAGTACAGGCGGGGCTCCACGAACGTAGTAGCGGACGCACTATCCCGTGCGCCTCTACCGGAGGGGGAAAAGGTAGGCACCGAGGCGCCTTCTCAACTCCTGGCAGCAGCACAAGTGGCACGGGACGGATCCTCGTCCTGGGACACGGTCGTCAGCAGAGAGCAGCTCCTAGACGCTCAGAGAGCGGACGGCCTTTGTCAGCGGGTGTCTCAATGGTTAGCTGAGCAGGTCTCGGCAGACACCGGAACGTCTGACGGACCACATGACTCCTATCTGCTGGGCGAGCATGGCGTCCTGTTCAGGTACATGCCCCAGGCGGATGAAGACGACGGTACATCTCCATTCAGAGTCGTGGTGCCACGGAAGCTGCGTAAGTCTTTCATACGTTACTTTCATGACTCGGCCTTGGCAGGTCATAGCAGCGGCAGGAAAACTTATGTAAAGTTATGTCGTGTTACGACATGGCCACGAATGAGGCAGGACGTAACTAAGTATGTTCGCACTTGTCCGATATGCCAGAGAGCAAATCCTCGTGGTGGTTTACCCCCTGGGCGCTTACAGCCAGTCCAGAGCAATAGGCCCTGGCAGATAGTTGCTTGTGATGTGATGGGACCTTCTCCTCGTAGTCCTAGAGGTAACCAATACCTGTTTGTGGTTATTGATCATTTCACAAAGGGGGTTGAGCTGTTTCCTCTCAGGACGCTGACTTCCCAAAGAGTATGGGAACGACTACCCGACACCTTTTGCTCGTTCGGGTTTCCCGCTCAGCTGATCACTAACAACGCAACCTACTTTACAAGTAAGGTGTTCTCAGATTCTTGCGCTGTCTTAGGCATTCAGCACAAGAAGACTTCCCCGTATCACCCTCAGGCTAATATTACCGAACGTGTTAATCGGAACCTGGTGATGTTGTTGGCTTTTACTAGTCAGCACCACGGTGATTGGGATCTTCGCCTGACTGAGCTGGCGTTCGCTACACGGACGACGGTCAACAGATCTACAGGCCTCACCCCGGCGTTCCTGAACTTGGGACGAGAGGCTCCTTTTCCAGTAGAAAATGCCCTGGGCCTCCGGGATGGCATCACACTAAGTTTACGTGAACATTTGAATGGTATCTGGAATGAAGGAACGCAGGAACCACAGGAAAGAAGAGCATCGGCTCGTTCTAACAGATATTTGTGGTCGACGAATATAGCAACAGTGGCGCGCGTCACTCGCTCAGTACGCGTCCCATGCGTTTCGGGTGGTCGCCTCGCGGGCGTTTCTTCGCAAGGCCATGGCGTACGCGCGACGTTTTGGCGCTGAGAAAACGTCCAATGCGTTTCGTCCTTTAGAGCGTTGTCCTTACGACCGTGCTCGCCGACCTAAGTGAAAACGGGCTCTTAGAATTCGTTGCTTTATCGCGTAGGACAGAAGTATTATTTGAGATCTTTCGTTAAACTTCTCAGGTAGAGTATTAGAGGTCGATAACAGGTGTTTCATGAAGCTCCTCCCCACCCGGGCTCAATAATGCGGGACCAGTTGACGCTTGCGAAGAGACTTCTTTTTGGTAAAGATCCTTGGGACATTGGCTATAAATCGAGTAGCGGGTGTTTGATTTCGCACGCTTACGGAACCTCTGTTCTACGCACCGGGACCTTTAGGGAAACCTATTCAACAACAACAACAAAAAAAAAAAAAGGCGTCGGCACTTCGTGATTTTTCCAAGTGAATATTCGATTTTGGTTTGCATGTTTCTTGAGCAGTACACCAATGCGCTCTTTGCATGACATCTACGGTTGTCAATTTCGTGTTCATCTGTCTGTGTCCTTGTCCAGAGCAACACCGTAAGCGATACTGCCCCACGACCGTCTTATCAGCCGTGCTTTGAAAGACACACAGATGAGTCACAGAATTAGTGAGCCCACCTTCCTTATCGTTTTAGCCCACCACTCACTATATCCTTAATTTACTGATTCTCCAATATATGAAGGACCGGCTCCCTCCACCGCGTACTGATTGACACAGACTAATCGTCGAAGAGTGTGTATTGTCATCAAGCACGAGAGCTACCTATGGAGGTATTCCCCTAGGATATCAATTGTTAGTGCGACGACTGCCGCGAACGCTGTGTTGCAGTCTGCCCACTGCCACATACCATCTGTGCTAGTTATCCAACTTTGCCGGTGTGCTGGAAGCTTAACAATAAAAGTGTCCGCCTCTCACGCCACTTAGCGGTACGCAATGAAGACGACGTTCCAGTCTTGAGGAGTGAAATAAATGTTCATCATGGTGCACCCTTAAAAATGAACGTCACCACATAGCATGCTCCTAGACCTTTCGGCCCTGATGTACTCAAATGAGTACACATTCAAAGGCGCCTGGAAATATTCCGTAGAAATCGCGTGGTTTCGAACGCAGCAACTATGCCAACAGACTTTCACAGATTTGATCTTCTGGTGTGTATGCGGAATTTTTTTTTCAATCTGCAGGAGTGGACACGGCAGAACCTCCCCCCTCCCCTCCTTTTTTTTATTTTGATGCACAGAGGTCGGGCAGGGTGCCGGGGATTTCATGTTCTGACGTTGTGAGTCAAATTTCTACGGGATTTTCATTTGTTCGAAGTGTTTATCACGAGCGTCAGCTTGGTAGAGTTCTCGCAGAGGTGCTGACGCAGCTCCCTCCCTCAAGCCCCGTAGCATTCCGCGCCTGTCTTCCGATCAGTCTACGCACACTGGGTCCGTGGTTCATGGTGGAGAAGCAAACGACACGGCGACGCTGAGAGAGAAAGGCCGACAGATCGCCCCGCATCGCGCAGACATTGTTACAGGTTACGAAAGGTCTCTACCCGTCTCTAATGCGTTATGTATAGTACTTCAATATGACGTCATACCTGTCCGCCAATACCGGACGGCTCCCGCGCTTCTTCTCGGCGAACGTAGAAGGTCGCCTCTATATGAGTTTCTAAAAGTGTTCAGCACATTTAATTGGTGCGAAAAGTATGAGGAACTGAGAGATGTCTTTTGTGCGCCATCAAAATTCCAAATTTCCAATAGCGATATCTTAAAATCTGGTAGTTATGTTGCACTTTACAGTCCGTTTAATAAAGTTTATCGAGCTAAGCATTTGTCGTGTTACACCTCAGAATGTCTGTTCGACTGAAATGTCGAAAAGTTGAATATCCTACAAGGAATACTGTGTCATACCTGTGTATGAGTCTGGGGTGTGTCACATTATTTGATTGAATTCATTTCGACTGGACAAAAAATACTGTTATCGGTTTGCTTCGGGACACTTCACTGGTGCTTCGAGCGCAGCGACTTGCTGCGTTCCAGAAACAATCCGAAACATTAGCAGCATGAGAAGGTGATGCGTCCGGACGTGCCAAAGCGCGTCTTGAACAACCCTGCTGTGTGCTCGGGTGTACCCTGTTACCCACTCTTAATAATAAAACTTTTGAAATCCACGCTAAGAAATCCACCCTTCAAATTCCAATCCTTTCAAATTCAAACTGTCAAAATAAATCACAATGGGTCTATGCAGTCCAGTGTTAAGCATGGTTTTACGTGAGAAAATCAGTGTTTAAGAAGGTCACACTCCAGAATAAGGAGTCTTTATGCAATTCTGTGTGGTATTCAGCATGTATCTCTCAATTATTCATTAATTTAATTAAGTTAGAGGCGTAAATAACTACGCGTATGAATACTAGGAAAACAACGCTTCAGAGGTTCGGCCGTTCGGCTACCATTGGGGACGAGGCTATTAGAGAAAATGGAGTAACGACGGAGCTGTATGGTGTTGCGTGATGTGCCGCATAAAAAGGATAATCACTGCAAGCTCTAATAAAGGATATGTTTCTTCTGCCGATTTCGTCAGGTATTTTTCAGACGTGTAACGACTTGGTGTGCTAACACGCGCGTGTAACTTATGAAGGAATTCATTGGTGAAGTGACATTGATGCAGTCGTAGCTGTTTTGGACAGGCAATATCTGGTAGCGAAAAATGTCCACGATAGGCAACATATAAAACGTACCGCAAAACTGCTGTGTCGACCATTTGTCACGACGTTAATCACGTACATCACGGTGAACATCATGGAAACGTCTCTTGCTTTCCTCGGCCTCGGCCTACGAAGAACCGCTAATGTTACGTTTGATAAGCGCCGCGAAAAGTGGTTTAGCAAGGTAAAACTGTGCCGGGAACGCCGTCACACGAGGGATGTGTTTATTTAAATCACAGTGAAAGATAGCAAAGGAATGTTACTGGTCATGTAGAAAGCAGATCTCGTTCACCAACATATCAATGGATTGTTTAAATAGTGTTCCTGTCAATGGACAACTGACGTTTTCGTCCCGTCTATACTGAGCAATGTTGGCCCAGAGCTTGGTTTCTGGATGCCACAAAACACTTCTCGCCAATGTGGTGCACTGTGACTCAATGGGGCATTTACAGCTCAGTGTCATTACCACATGAGGCAAGTTGGCTCTCTCAGGTGCTATCACTGCAGTGCTGTAGAAGATCCAGAGTATATTCTTTGTCATTGCGCACACTACTGAGCTTTCCAAACTGCCATTTTGAGATCTCAATAATCTGAACTCCTGCCCCTCTCTCCAAAATTTCTTGGCCTATGGCTAAATCGAGCCCACGAATGCCTGCTCTCGAAGCTCTTTTGGCAATTTTGGACTCCATGGGACATTATTTCCTTCTTCACACCACAAGCAGCTATGGGGTAGAGTACCGCCCCAGGCAATGAAACTCTCTGTCCATCTCAAAATAAAGTTGATGAACAGCATCTGCAACTTCTGTGAGGTGGTTTAAACCACTCTTATAACTACATGATACAGACAAAATACAGAAACCGACACTTCCTCAGGTAGGACCTAAGGAAGCGTGGACCTCCATGCGAAACATTGTACAAATTAAACTTAAACAAAAATCTTCAGTGTCGGTTTCTGTAGTTTGTTTATGTGATCTACAGGACTTGACTCCCCTCTTCGTATATCAACCACATGGTATGTGTAACCTAGGGATGCTGGTATGTGGGTGGAGTGACTAGTTTGCCACAGTACCACAAATAGGAACACAAATGACTGATAAATCTGCTACAGAATCTGGGCCAAGACGATGAGCACTTGGAATCATCACAGTTTTCAATACCATGTAGAGGAAGATAGAGTAGAGTACCCTCAAATTTTGTACTACTTTTTCTGAATTACTTATAATTATACAGCAGCTACATAGGCAGCAGTTAAAATGCTACTCAGAATTGCCAAAACTTCATGCCAGCACTCAATTCTTTTTACAAACTTTGGTTTGTGATGTGACGAATGTTTCGGTGACTTCCATAGGCCCAGTTTTACCAACTCGGGTTAACTGAACCAATATCAAGGGTTGCCAATCCTCGAACAGACACTTAACAGACACTTCTTTTTTCCATCGGTGATGTGGTGAAGCAGATAGTTTAATGACCGTTCATCTTAGTTCAGATGCTGAAAAGGTTGGTGAAACTGGGTAGCCTTTGTGTTCTGGTGCTGTGCAATGGTTTTTCGAGGGCTTCAAACTACAAAAAAAGGTTAGTAATAAAAAAAATTCTTGGCATACCTACCTACCTACCTACCTACATATATGTCCTGGACAGCATGTCAGAAACTCAACAGAATATAAATGTCATCATGACATTGGTAGACAGACTGATACCGAAACAAATCGGAAGGGGAGGGCTGGGTTCCACGAATGGGCACTTGTTCACTGCTTCCTCTTGAAAGAAAAGTAGGACCGAAAGTCGCATGCTCTGTCAAAGACCACTATAATCCCCTCAAGACTGCCTTTTTGATGCGAACTCGTCCCCCCTAGCTTTGAGCGTAGCTCAACTGTACCAAATTGGTGGCACTGTTGAACAGTATGACGTCATTTGTGTTTATGATGGACAGTATGATGTCATTTGTACCATTTCTAAGGCACTTTGTACAAGGGTTTTGTATGCCAGCAGTGTACTGTCTGCGAAAGGTAGTTTCCGTGTCCACTTCAAGAAGACAATTTTTTTAAGAGGCTTAGAGGATGCGTAACTAATGTGTGATTCCCACTAAATATCAGAAGAGAGGTGCACACTTAAATACCTGAAACCCTCAACTCAATTAATTCTAGGATCAAAATTACGTGGGAATATATTGAGGTTTGTCTCGTTCACAAAAGACATCATTGACTCTCTGCAAAGTGCATCGGCAGTTGCCATGGCCTACATCAATCATAGATTCTGCAAACCACTCATTGAGCATAGTCAGTCCGCGGTACGCAAAGTGAAAAGCGTCATTGCCCATTGTGAACATGGCCATGCAACAGTGCTTGCGGCTTCGCATTTCTCACTAGTTTCTTTCATCACTTTGTTATGAGATGACTAATACTTTGCCAATTCAACACTTGGAACTTTGGAACAGCTTTGCAAGGCATATGTACTCATATGCACTTCCTTTAATCGCTTCAGGAGTATTTCTTCCGTAACATATCTCAGCAAAGCAGTATGTCGTGTAGGTAACACAATTTTGGCACAGTAGTTGCTTGATATGTCCAACAAGCAGAGATATCAAATCTTTGTGCCAAAATGGTGTGCCACGCGTCCGTGTAAAGACGAGTCGCTTAGATGGAATAGGTACAGCATCTTGATGTTGAATGCAAGAAGTTAATGTTTGACAACATATATGTCATGGGTTAAATAGAGCAGTATATCATACACATCAGAAGAATGTCAACACCAATGTTTACTCTCCCTTCTATTGGAATTATGTATTTCAGAATCATTTTTGTATTACTGAATTTTAATTTGGCAATCCTTTCACATGTCTTGTGATAGACAGGTTAGCAATGTAAGCAGTGTTTATGTGCCTCTCACAACCTGCATCTTTATGCAAAAGTACTCCAAAAGCCGGGAGACGACATAACTAGACAAAAAAAGTAGAGAACTCCAACTTAACATAACAAAATAACAAGGTTTACTCAGACGTTTCATCCGTCATGCGACGGACATCATCAGTGCCAAACTGAATGAGCGATTGCACAACCGGTCATTATTTAAGGAGATGGGAGTATTGTTCGGGGAAAGGCCACGGTTTTTCTTAAAAACCGAGGGGTCACTGCGTATGTTCCGAGACTCTAGAAGCTTCCTGTGTCCCCATCTTTGTTCTCTCTTGTTATGTCAAGTTGGAGTTCTCTACTTTTTTGTCTGCATTTTTATGTCTGAGGGTGTTTTTGTGACAAGAGGGCAAGGGTGCCGGCAACATGGCTCATGTTCACAAAATGCAGAACCAGAGGCACACACACACACACAAAAAGTATAGCATAACACAGTCCCAATCATTTTGTCGTGTCCTTTTTGATGTGTCGTCTGTTCTACAGTTTTTTTGTTTGTTTGTTTTTTCGTGTGTAGTTTCTGGATTTTAAGCCCAGGAGCAGTTGCTGTAGAGGATGCTGAGAACATGTGAAGCATACATTTTCTCATTCTCACATTATGCTGTAAGCAGTGTGAAATACAACCCAAAAGGAATTTAATGAGAGACAACTTGTCATCAAGATCAGTGTGGGAACATTGCAAAGGAAAAATAATTCTGAACCATAATGGATTCCTATCATATTTAATGGTACAGTATCACATGAAAGTAATCCAAATAATATTAAAGAAGTAACCGTGCAAATTATCAGTCAAACATTGAAGCTGGCTGCAGTACACTACAATGTGTCACATGTAACAATATCAGTGTTTCCAAAACTGACACATAAACCTTAGGGAGGCCGCAATAGTCAAAGCGGGGGTTACACCAGTTGGCGAAAAGAAAAAGCAGATGAAATGAACGCAATATGCGACAAAACCAAGGAAACTATCACGCTACAACTGCAATATATTCAAGTTGTTTTTAAAAAATAGAAGTTAGTTCAGCGCACAGATATCAGCTGTCGAACACACAGCCATCCCGAAAACTATGCCCATCTTCGTTGATGCACGCACGAATCCACAGGAAGACCGCCGAGGCTTTCCCACTCGGATTAAGTATCTGTACCTTGAACTGTGAACAGTTTGGTGTACACACCAGAAAACGAGAACAGCTGAATGCCGATTTCATGGGCGCGGCCATGCGAGCCGACAAGGACAGTTCAACAGAGGAGCAATTTGAACGCGAATGTGGCGCTAGTGGTAGGCGCAACAATTTGCACTTCAACGAAGTAAATTGACAAAAAATTAAGCAGCGAGGATGCGTGCTTGGTCATTTGTGATTATTTGGGCCTGTAATCCACATCACGGTTCAGAAAAGCTGCTAAAAATGCCGATGACTGGCACAAGAAAAACGAGTTTGCAATGTTTTTTGACCCGTTGCGGTTCAAGCGAATATATCTTTTTTGTGCTTCCTTCCTCTTTTTTTCTTTCTTGTTTTTTTTTTCTTTTTCTTTTATTGTTTTTTACTGTTGTCGGTTCGTTCCGAAGCCCTAGCTTGGAAAGCTGCTCCTGTTTAGTTTCGGTATAAATCGGAATGTGGGGGCAGGGGGAACAGTCCACCGCTCCTCGAGTTTTCCCGGTGCTGGCTCTGCCCCCCCCCCCCCCCGTACTTCTCAATCTCTAACTCCATGTCCAGCAGTGCTCTCCTTCAGGTTAGGTTAGGTTGGGTTAGGTTAGGTTAGGGCTCGCTCCCCCTTGCCGACTTCCGAGTTAGTGTGAGCGAAGTATCTCGATAATGGAAAATCTGAAACGGTGCACTAAAAACAAATGTCACCTCTGTGGATAATAATTTGAAGCATATAGATGAAGGATTCATCTCATATCTAAACCGATTGCCAGCAATTCTGCTCTTTCTGTTTCTCGAAGAAAGAAAAAGAGCTTCACACATACACACACACAAAAAAAATACAACTTAGTGAATTATGCAAATTAGAATGCCAAAATACCTTGCAGATAAGGTTTTCCTCCACTCGCGTACGCGTACGTGCGAAACTAATGTACACATAGTCCTATAGTTGTTTTATTTTTAAAAAATCTCCATTAAAATGGCTACGACCACGAAGTATGCGTTTGTGGCACCCCGTTTATTTTGTGTGTGTGTGTGTGTTTCAGCTTGGAGGGGGGGAACTTTTATAAAAAAAAGTCACGAGAGCACGTCATTTTCACAGTTGAGTTCTACGGGCGCGTATCTTATCCAAGAGAGACTATAATGACTAATAAGGATGACTAATCAATTAAATTCATTAATTAACTCTAATAAGGACGTCTTGAACAAAAGCCAGATACCGATATGAGAGACTGTCCTAGTTAAAATCCACGTTTAAAAATTTTGAAACGCGTACGTGTATTAAAATATCAATCCCTGAATTTTGACATGCAAATGGCCAAAACCGAAACCGTGGCAACCACGTTTGGGGTGGTGGTCTTCACGGTACGGGATCTGTATGGGATACTTCTGTAAGTCAACTGCGCTCGCAACTATATTGTCTTGGCGCAGAAACCGTATGTTTCTGGAACGTAGAGAGGTAAAAAAGGAATCACACAACACGAATATACTTCAAGTACTCTTCTCCTTAGGGAAGCGAGGAAGCGAAAGATTTCTTGACTCTACGTTGCACTAGTGTCAGCGCGCTGAGCGGTTGAGCTGGAATTGGAATTAGAATTGGAAATGAATCAAAAAGAATGATAAATATTACTAGAAAGAAAAAGAATGAAAAAAGCGTTATCTGAGCTGATCGAACTCGGTTCACTCGGGAAATTGTTGCGCCGACGACTGGCGCCACGTTCGAACTTACCTAAAATTGCTCGTCTGTTGAACGGTCCTTCTCGGCTCGCATGGCCGCTCGCATGGCCGCGCCCATGAAAGCAGCAATCAGCTGTTCTCGTTTTGTGGAGTGTGCACTAAACTGTTTGTCGTTCAAGCTACAGGTACTTAATACGAGTGGGAGAGCTTCGGCAGTCTTCCTGTGGATTCGTGGGTGCATCAACAAAGATGGGCATAGCCTTCGGGATGTCTGTGTGTGTGACAGCCGGTGTCTTTCTCCGTCTGTTACGTCGCGAGACAACTGAGATCACCGCCTGTGCGCGCTCAGGAAGCTTGAAATCTGCCCTGATACGTATACAGTAATATACACCTTCAATATACGCTGATACATATACGGTCAATAAATTGGGACTTGCTCCACCGCAATCTTTCCCGGAGTTCACAAGAGACACTGTTTGTGGATTTATGCCTTACATTTAATCTATCGCATGTCGTTCCACATCCTACCCGAATAACTCATGCCACGCAGTCAACCCTTGACTTGGTTTTAACCTCCCATCCTGAGCACATCACTTCTTTGCATGTCACTGATGGTCTCAGTGACCAAAAGGCCATTTTCTAAGATATCTCTTCAAGTAGTCCAAATGTTCATAAATTCAACGATAAAACCATATACGACTATGCTCGAGCTAACTTCCAAGCCATCAACGAGGGTCTTGAAGCTCTGTATGAAAATTCATTTCATGGCACCTTGCCTCACTCCATTGAGGATAACTGGTCCCTCTTTCGTGACAACATAAACTACCTTACCGAGTACAGTGTTCCAAAGATAAGAGTGAAATCTTATGATCACAATCCTTGGTTCACGAAAAGTCTTAAAATCTTGCTGACTAAGAAAAAGCGCTTATTCAGGAAAGCAAAGCGTCTTGGCGACAACGTATCATGGGCTAAATTTCACTACTGTGAACGGGAATACAGGCGCTCGATCAAGGAAGCGAAACATAAGTTCTTTACCATCGACCTCCCGTCTCTCTTGACGAATAAACCAAAACAATTTTGGAAAATCTTATTTCCACCAAAATCCCACTGTATCAGTCTAACTGACACCCGCCGACAGCGACTGCACCAACGCTTTCGCTTCCTTGTTTTCATCCGTTTTCAACACCGATAACGGGTACACCCAAACTCCATTATCAGTAATCGCCTTGTCACCTATGGTCCCCATTCATATCAGCACTCATGGCATTTGTAAAATCATTGAGTCACGTAAGCTGTCGTCGAGTGCTGGTCCGGACTCTATTAACCCGAAGGTTCTATACAACACGAGATCTATTTCCAGCAAGATTCCATGTTGCATATTTACTCAGTCACTCCAAGATTCTGCCATACCGCAGGACTGGAAGATGGCGAAGATTGTCCCTATTCACAAATCAGGCAGCTGCTACATCGTTAATAACTACCGACCCGTTTCACTCACTTCTATAGTATGTAAAATTCTCGAACGCATACTCCAACGTAGTTAAGTACCTTGAAGAAAAATGCTTCTTCTATCCCTTGCAGCACGGGTTTCGAAAGCTGTTTTCGTGTGAAACTCAAGTACCCAGTTTTGTTCACGACATCTTTCTCCACGCGGACAATAATCATCAGAACCGCTTTCTTAGACTTTCGCAAGGCCTTCGATATGGTGCCGCACTCTATCTGCTTAACCTCGACCCGTATGTCATCCATTGGATAGCTCAATTTCTGACTAATCGTACGTTATTTGTTACTTGCAACAACAACCTATCCCCAGATGTACCTGTGCTTTCTGGTGTCCCTCAGGGTTCAGTTCTCGGCCCTCTCCTTTTCCTTATCTATATAAATGACCTTCCTTCAGGCATATCTTCCACGATTCGTCTGTTTGCTGATGACTGTGTAGTGTACAGGCAAATCCTCTCTCCTTCTGACCACCTAGCCTTACAAAGCGACCTTTAACTAATCCGGCGTTGGTGCAATGAGTGGCAAATGCCTCTGAACATTACAAAGTGTCGCATTTTGTCGTTTTATCGAACACTGGTCTCCTGTCTGCCTCCCTTCCCCTACATTCTAAGTGATATCACATTAACCCGAGCAGATTCTTACAAATATCTTGGGAATCCATCTTTCCTCCAACCTAACTTGGAACGAGCACATCAACCACATAATAACTAACGCTTCTCGCTCCCTAGGCTTTGTTAGACGCACCCTCAGGTTGGCGGCCTCCATCTTAAGCTCCTAACCTTCACGGCTCTTGTATGAAGCAAGCTGGAATATGGATCACCTATTTGGGACCCTCCCCAAAAATATCTCTGCGACGCCCTAGAAGCCATCCAGAATCGGGCTGCCTGTTTCATTTCCAACGACTACTAATTCGATCCCTGGTAACCGCGTTAAAATCAAATCTTAATCTCGACTCACTCGAACATCGTCACCGGCTTGCCAAGTTAGCCCTCTTCCATTGGTTCTTTTTCATCTTGCCACCACGCCAATCGCCCATCACCTGCCCGAGTGTCAGTTTTCCTCACATCGACCACGCTAATAAGGTCACACGCTTTCATTGTAATACCAATGCATTATCCAGATCATTCTTTTGTTCAACTGCCATCGAATGGAACAACCTCCCATCACCTCTCACAACTATTATCGAGCATACAGTATGTTGTAACACCCTCTCCCGTTCACTCCACTCACCAGACCACCACGCTTGTATGTCAGTTGCTTTGCAATTTTTCACCTCCCCCTTATCATATTTGTTAATTATCTGTACTTATGTGAACGAACTCCCTGTTTCACGCTTTAATACTTGTTTTCATATAAGTTGCTACTGTCGTCGTTTCTTTATTTTCCTGTTTACTTACTGCTAATTGTGTTGTTCTTTTTTGCTTGCTTGTTTATTTTCTTTCAAGTTGCCGTAAATGTATCTTACGCTCCAGTTCCCCCCCCCCCCCCCATGTAATGTCCTCCGGACCCTTGGGGTTCTCGAAATAAATAAATAAATATGAATGTTATACTAGTGCCTGCAAGTAGAGTCTGATGTAGGTCCACGTTCTCGTCATGATACAGTGAGGAATACTGCGACACACTTGATTGAAAGCATTACTGCGAGTTAGCTTGTTTCCCGACTGATTGTGCGCTGAACTGAACTTGAATTTTTGTAAAACAACTTCAATATAATGCAGTCGTAGAGAGATAGTTTCCTTGGTTTTGTGGCATATTGCGCTCACTTCATCCTCTTTCTCTTGGGCCCCGTTTGGGCTATCGCGGCCTCAATGGGGGTCCTGACACATTGTTTGGGAAACACTGAGGCATAGTGTATATTGTTACATGTGACATGCTGTAGTGTACTGAAGTCAGCTTCACTGTTGTATTGTTTCTTCGCACGGTTACTTCTTCAACGTTACTTGAATGAGGAATGTGGAGAATGAGGAAAGGTATGCCTTGCATGTTCTGGATGTTCGCTAATTGCTGACCCCTGCTGTTGGGGTAAAATTCAGCAACTACACAAAAAGATTAACAAATGCAGAACAGGAGACAGAAACACGGACACAATGACATGATTGAGATCATGATATGCTGTCAATTTTTTTCTGTGTCTCTGGTTCTACATCTTATGAACATGTGCCACATTGCCAGCACCCTTTCCCTCTAGCTACGAAGAGAGCCTCTCAGTAATAAAAATGCAGGTTGTCAAATGCACGTAAACAGTGCTTACATTTTTGGGGTCTTCGCTCATCTGATGTTTATGGCAGAAAATGCTCCTCTAGTTCATATGGCATACTGAATATGAGTGTGCTCCACAGCCACAAACTACGTTGTAAATTAGCACTGCAGTACGTTTATCGGCACACATGAAATTACCCTTCATAAGTGCATCATGCAAGCTCATTGATTCTGATGCTAATTGCTCACGAAATAACGTGGGGTGGGGTGAAAGACACTGGAATCACATGTTGCGTCACTAGCAGTGCCGTACTCACCCAGCAGCGACATCACAAGCAGTGATTTTTCACTGAAGCCTGCAACTCAACGATGTAATTCACATCTTGATTGCAGAAAAAGTAAGCACATGTTTGTTATTACTTGGTATACAGTTGTAACTTGTTAATGTGATGACGGTCATTCTCGTGGATTTTGGCAATGAAACCATTTTAGGATAAAAAAAACACCTGGCAAGGTGTAAGCTATGAAAAGTAGTGAATTGAGTGAGTCATTTTAAATTTCCTTTTTTTCTTTATATTTTCAATGCTGACATACATCAGCTTGTGTAACTGTCAACCTCGGCTATTCCAGCCAAATCCAGCCAGAGATGGAGCTTGACTCTCTAAAATATCACTGAAAAAAAAAATGTGTGCAGTTTTTAGACGATGCATATGTCGAATGTAAATCATCATTTTGTTTTCTTGAACAATGGGGGGCATTAAACTGTGCCGAAATATGAAGTTGTCCCTTACGAGCCTCCTTCTGACATCTACATATACATAATTTGTGCGCTTTCCTTGCCTTGTGTTAGAGGGGAAGCACGAGTCTGCCATCCCAAAGGGTATGTAGAACGAGAATAAATCTGGTGATGTGGTGAGAACTCAAGAACGGAGCACATTTGGGGTCAAGTTTACAATAAATTTCTGACAAATTAGCATTCTTGAAGGAGCCCCAGATTATTTATGCTTGTAACTGATTGCTTGTTATTAGCTTCACATAAAAATATCAAGCTGATCTATATTCATTGTTTAACAATGTGTTTACTTGCAAAAATCTACTTTTTTTCAGATAGTATATTCACATATAGGTCGTCTAAATGAAATCTTCCCTTATTGTATAACTAGTCCCCTCCTGCAACATATTGAAAATCTACAGGTTTATTTTTCTTTAAAAAATAAAAACAATTGTCACCATAATGTGCTGCAGCTTGTTCGTCAGTTGAGGCCATCTAGGAAGAAAAAAAAAATAAATAAAAGATGTCTCTCTCCTGCAAAAATCGAAGCTCTGTTTTTCCATTTTGAGAACCTACAGGTGTATTTGTTCTTACGCACGAAAAATGTTTCGTCAGCTTATTCATATCCCATCTGTATGACGCTATAGCTGTGAGGCAAGATAGACCAAGGGAAAGGGGTGAAGAAAGGTGTTAACGCTGGTGACGGACCCGATGTCCCTGGCTATCTGCCAAACTCAAAAATAAGATTCAGGAATACGGCATTTGGATAACACACAGACAGTTTACTAACACTCTGGTATGATACATACAATGAAATACAATAAAGATATACCTAGCAATTTGGGTGATGAAGGGCCGAATGAGCTAAAGCGAGGATCCAACAGACTAACGACGTACGTTGACGAACGTCGTACAATGAAAGAACTCAGAAAAGCACGTGGCGCGCGCTTATAAGCATGTAGCGGCGCCACTGCTGACTTATGACGATGACGGTGAGGCCGAATTGAACAGATTGGCTCTCACACGCCCACCTCTAACAAAAAAATGAAATGTCCTCATTTCGTTATTACACTGAGGAAAAATGAAACGTTACAATAGCGTTAATGCAGAAGTTGAACATCGAAGCTGTTCTGAAACAGGATAAAAAAACAAAAGAGAACATGATTCATGCCAGGGCCCTTGGCAGAAGCATGCAGCATCTTTTGTCCTGAAATGCAGAACAACCTAGATGTAAGAGAGTTTGATAATCCACCCTCAAATGAAGTAGTAGAATCTCCTGGTTCTAAACACATTGTGAATTTGATAACGTTGAAGAAGAAAGTTCGTGGTTCAAAGTTCGTAGTACATGATATAGCACAGCATAGCATGAGTAGCATTGTGACATGCAGTACATACACAGTACATGCAGTGATACGAAAATGAAGAGAACTAGTGTGAAGTAGTGACTAAATTCGAAACACTAAATTCGAAACACTAAATTCGAAATGCAGAAAGTTGATCTGAAGAGGTCAGTAGAAGGGAAATGCTAAACAGCTACAATGTAAGCGTGTGTTTGAGTGTGGCTGTGTGCGTGAGTAACTAAGAAATGTGGAAGTAACCCAAAGCGAAGAGCACAAAAATGACCGCAAAAATTCATATTGCAGACACTGGATACATTTAAAGCAATGTAGTACAAAGTCATTTACGGACCAGAGCGTCCCCTGTCCATGAATGAACGACATTCACCAAGGCGTCCCTATGGAATGTGTGTACTTTGAAACAGTCAAACAAGGTCGTACGCATGTAATGGTACCCTTTGTTTGGTGACGCGTCCATACCTTGTCGTGTAAGGTGGACTAAGTGTTTCTTCGGATTCTGAAGAACTGTCTTGATTAACAGAGACATTCTCGTCACTGTCTATATCATGAAACGTAATGTTAGGATCCCAATCTGGCTGATCCTTGAACAGTTTCATTTGTGAAACATGAACTGTTTTTGTTATTCCTTCATCCAGACTTTGAACAGTACAAATGTCATGGGGATGAGTGGAAATAACTTTGAATACCTTGTCCTTGTACTTAGGATCAAAAGGTGAAGTTGAAAAGGATTCTATCCAAACTAAGTCACCCGCAGAGAACTGCGATGGGTTTCGACCGTAGTCGTAACGTCTCTTCTGAGAGGATAGAGCTTTTCCTAGGTTTTCCCGTGCTTCTGCACGTATGTCGTGTAGCATTTCAATGCTCTGAAGTCGCGACATGTCGTCAACGATTACACCAACCTGAATCTCGTTTTCAATACGAGGTTCAAATCCAAAGAGAAGGAAATGTGGTGAAAATCTAGTAGAACCTTGTCTTGAAGTGTTTATGAAAGAAGTGGTGTTTGCAATGTATTGGTCCCATTTTGAAGGATTCTCAAAGCAATATTTTTTGAGAATATTCTTTATGGTGGCTACAGATCTTTCCACGAGACCATTTGCCTGATGGAAATAAGGACAAGAAGTTGTGTGTTCAATTCCTGTTGTGGTTAGGAATTTTTCCATGTTCTGACTCATGAAACCTGAACCTTGGTCAGAAACAATTGTCATAGGAATACCAAAAGTTGTGTTGATCTTTTCCTTAATGAACTGTATGATATGTGACGATGCTGTTGATTTTACAGCCTGTGTTACTACAAAGCGTGTAGTGTGGTCAACACATACAATGATGTACTTGTTTCCATTTCCTGTTTCCGGAAGTGGACCAATGTGATCGAGGGATATTGTGGTGAAAGGTTGTGTGGGAATTGGTCGAGGATGTAAGTATCCCACGGGCTTCGATGTTTGTCTGTTGAAGCGCTGACAAATGTTACAGCCCTGGACGTACTCTTTGACGTCCTTATTAATGGACGACCACCAGTATTTACTCAGAATACTGCTTTTGGTCTTGAATTTGTCCATGTGACCACGTTTATCGTGAAACTTAAGCAGTATCTCTTTCCTAAGAGATTCTGGTATGACAATCCTTGTTTTGGTCAGTCCGTTTTGTTGAGTGGTTTTGTGGCAGAGTATGCCATTCAACAACATGAATGTATTCCGCATGTTCTCAGCTTTGCGAGAAGAAATATTAGGATTTTTGAGGACTTCAAAAATCTCTAATAACGACGGATCTGACTGTTGGTGATTGGAGAGATGAGAATTCTCGGCAGTGAGAATTAGTGACGCAACCAAAGGTTGTGGGATGCGTGATAGAGCATCAGCGACAACATTGGTTTTTCCCGAACGATGGTGAATCTTCAGAGGAAGTTCTTGAAGATCGAGAACCATGCGAGCAAATTTTCTATTGATTTGCTGTGCATTGGTCATTAAGGAGACACTGTAGTTGTCTGTCCAAACATGGACGATAGGCAACCCGTACACATAAATACGAAATTTGTCTGTAAGTGCCCAATGAAGAGCAATGCATTCGAGCATGTTTGAATGCAGTTTTTCCTCTGTTGTGTTGGTTGCTCTGCTGGCATACTCAACAACATACTCTTTTCCATCGTGTTTCTGTGAGATGAACGCTCCTAGATGTTTCGCTGAAGCGTCAACATAGACATGAGTTTCTCTGTCTGGATCAAAATGAGCCAAAATAGGTGGAGATTTTAAAAGAGATTTGAGGTTACGTACAGCCTCAGTGTGTGTAGGTGTCCACTCTGACGTAATGTTGGTTTTGCCAGTGCTTTTGGACTGTTGCTTGTTTCGCAAGAGGAGTGATAGAGGTCGCGCAATTTCAGCAAAACCTTTGATGAATTTGCGAAAGTAAGAAGCAAAGCCCAAAAATCTCTTTACGTCTTGTATTGTGTTCAATGTATCGGGGTATTTGTCAACAGCAGCTGACCTCTCCGGATCTGGCAGTTTACCCTCATGAGATACAATGTAACCCAGAAACTTTATATGGGTCTGAATGAACTGACACTTATTGATCTCGATTTTGAATCCATAATTTTCCAGTATGGACATAGATTGGTCAAGAACATCGAGATGTTCGTCTATGGTGGAAGTGTAGATACAGATGTCATCGAAATAGACGATTACAACGTCCTTCCACTTGAGGGAATGAAAGGCTTCATCCATTACTGCTTGCCAAGTGGCGGGAGCACCAGTTGGACCAAAAGGCATTCGAACGAATTCGTAAAGACCGTCAGGTGTAATGAAAGCTGTCTTATGCTGGTCAGATTCCCTTATTTTGATGTTTAGGTAACCTTTCTTTATGTCCATAGTGGAAAAGTATTTGCCTTTCCCTACTCTGTCAACAGTATCATCAATTCGAGGCATACTATACACTCTTTTGACGGTTTTCCCATTTAGCTTACGGTAGTCAACAACAAGTCTGCGTGGTGTTGACGGATGGAATGGTTGATCAACAACGAAAACTGGGGAAGCGTAATGAGACTCAGATTTTCGAACAAGACCTAATTTAAGCCAGTTGTCGATTTCTTCTTTGATGAATTTTCTGTCATTCCATGAGTAGCGGTAAGACTTTACGCGAACAGGAATGCTGTCAGAGAGATCGATGCAATGTTCGGTCTTTGGACAAAATCCGATGTCATACTTTTGCTTAGAAAACACGTTCGCGTGCTTAAGAATGATGTCATGGAGTTTCTTAAGCTGTGTGTCATTTATGTCTGAGGTTACTTTGTCTTTAAGTTTGTCTAAGTAGTTCAAGATTTCGGCATGCTGTACTTCGGTTTTTGCATCCGACTCTCGTACAACAACCCTATCCAAAGGAATGATGTCATTGACTTGTACGGTATTCACAAGCAAGAGGTCAGATGACTCATCCTTTTCGTCGTTATGCAACATGACATTTTCACATACCTGTGATGGCTGTGTTGTATGAAGGTTGATAACATTACGGAATTCACTAACACGTTCACAAACACTGTTGTTCGCCGGAAAACTGTTTGACGAACTTGTTCTTGCGGAGACTGATGTTGCTTGACGAGATGGTATCTTCACCTTGTCCTGGGATGCCACGATGTTGGGGCCGTCCTGGGGTGCCACGATGTTGGTGCCAGGGAGAAGTGGGAATGGACAGTTCCTTGGTGGAGATTTACGTTGTGTTGATGAACACGTTGATGTCGAGGCTTTGTTGTTGTTTACTTGCACGTTGTTGGAAGCGTGAAGGATGTGATGTGTTTTGATGTCTGTCGAAGTGTCTTGATCCTTGGATGTCGTGTTGTAGAAGATCCTCTCCTGTATGGGTTGAAATTCTTCAGCGTGTGATGGAGAAAGTTCCTGGAGGAAGTCTTTCTTTAGGAACATGCTGTTGAAGATCTTCTCCTGGTGGGACTTTGGAGGTGACTGGATGGAGACGTGTCCATTAGGCCAAACGGTGATTCCAAGCTTGGCAGATGTGCGCCAGTCGCTACCAAGTATGAAAGGATATATGATGTTAGTGACGATAGCAACTTGAAGAGAAACAGTTGTGTTCGCTAACTTCACTTCCACGACGGCTTCGCCGAAAGGCATGGACTCGTTATCGACGGCGATCATTGCTGAGTCACTCCATGGTTTTATGTTAATACCCCAAAGCTCTGCTTCCTGTTTTCTTAAGATTGAGATGTCTGCACCCGTGTCAACGAGGGCGTCGACCGGTGTGTTGTTTACAAGAATCTCAATGACGGGTCTCACGGGGTGTCTTGATGGTAAGTCGTGTCTTATTGAAGCAGTGTAGCTGTGTTTCTTGTCTTTGTCTTGATGTTTGGTGTAGTCCTTTGGGTCTTTGTATTTTAGGCTTGATTTGTCCGATGTTTTGGTGGAAGTAGGAGAATGTTTCTCACCATTTTGCCGAGATGAATACTTAGGCTGGGATGTGGACGAAAAGCCTTGCTGACGTTCCTTCTTCGTGTAGTCCTTTGGCTTGGCTCCTTGTTGACGCCAGTTTGGATCACGGTGTTTCTGAGAAGGTTCGATCTGTCGTGCCAGCTTGATCAGAGTGAGACAGTCACATCCAGTAGACATGTAGTAGGAAGTGAGACTGGTCCTCGTTGCCTCGCTCTGTAGACCCATGGTGATGTAACGGATCTTGTCACGTTCCCTGAGCTGGTAAGGGCACTTGCAGAGTATCTTAATCTTTGCGTGAATATAGTCAGAAATGGATTCTTCACTTTTCTGTACTCTAGCTTCACAATCGCGATTCCAATCTGGTAGATCTGGATCATAATCAAATTGCTCTTTCAAACCTTTGACCCAGTCTTGCCATGTGACACAACTTCTTCCGGATCCATCGTCCCAATCCTTGGCCGCACCACGAAGCTTACTCTTTGCAATGGCTAAAGCGGTATAATCGTCCCAACCGTACTGGATACGTAACACTTCAATTGATGAAAGCCATGCGCGAAAATCATCGTTGGGCCGGCCACAAAAAAACTTCAATGTCTGACTAAGGTCGGGGGTGGTTACTATCCTCTGTGGTGTGGAAACCACCTGTTTGAAAATCTCAGCTAACTGATCGATGGTGATCGGAGCAGATGAACTCGCGGTAGGTGTCTTCTTACTTGTTTTGTTTGTTGGTGAGACTTGTTCATCCTGATGTTCATCTTCGGATGATTCGTATTCCTCCGATGTTTGGTATTCCTCGTTGTCGTCTTTGGTGGGAATAGCACTCGTAGATGCATGTTTCCTCCTTTCGTCGTCTTCCATGATGAGAATTGCTGCTTGACGAGGATCAGCGTTCTCTGGGAGTGTGAGATTACGTGAGACGCACTCTTCAAATAACTCTTGTGCTGGACGCAAAAGAAGTCTCAACACCTTTGGACTTTCCATGAAAGAACAAACTCAAAAGACGATATTTGTCGTTAAGACACAACGAAAAACCGAGAGACTGAAGCAATACTGCACCATGCTCCAGATAGGCGTTACCAGCAGAACCTAACATCGAACGTCGCGTTCGAAATTGCGAACAACTGAAAAATGCACAAATGCAACGAAAAACTGAAGACGCAATTAATGCGTGACAAAAAAGTGAACTGGAAGTTACGAAGGGATAGAACTGTTCGAAAGATGCTATGCAATGCGTTCGAATGACGAGGCTAAGCCTAAATCGAACAAGCCTTTCGAACTACGTCAAAAGCGTAAGACTTCAAAGTCGAAGTACTTGCAAAAAATTAATACAGTATCAACCAGAAGTGAAAAATCTGAAGAATCACTTGCCGTATCCTGTCGACTGCGCCATGTGAGGCAAGATAGACCAAGGGAAAGGGGTGAAGAAAGGTGTTAACGCTGGTGACGGACCCGATGTCCCTGGCTATCTGCCAAACTCAAAAATAAGATTCAGGAATACGGCATTTGGATAACACACAGACAGTTTACTAACACTCTGGTATGATACATACAATGAAATACAATAAAGATATACCTAGCAATTTGGGTGATGAAGGGCCGAATGAGCTAAAGCGAGGATCCAACAGACTAACGACGTACGTTGACGAACGTCGTACAATGAAAGAACTCAGAAAAGCACGTGGCGCGCGCTTATAAGCATGTAGCGGCGCCACTGCTGACTTATGACGATGACGGTGAGGCCGAATTGAACAGATTGGCTCTCACAATAGCACACTTTGAACAAATCCTGCATTCAACTGTTCTGCCCAGTTCTACAGATTAATTGCAGTCGCTGCTTCATAACAGCTTTGTTAACATTTATGATTGTTTTCACATACCTCGAGTCATCTGGAAAGTGAACAAATCTCATCATTTCAAGGGCTTACCCTCTCCTATAGCATGTTCAGAATCTGCTGGCATGTGTTTTCTGTAGATCTTATAGCATCAGCTGACCATATTGGCTCAGATCATGTCAGAATGCGACGTAACAGCTTTTGGAAGCAATTTATTATGATCTCGTGTGCCCTTCAACCACAACAGCAAAAAAGCCCACAGTCTTTCTTTCAGTGGAAATAGGTGTTTTTGCTGCATTAACAGAAGGTGGCTCAAATTATTTGTACCTCCTTGTAACCTGGGTGGAGCATGCCTCACTGTGCTTTATGTCCAGTAATTTCTTCTCCAACCGTATCTCTTTGGCAGTGAGCCACAACGTATGCAGTCTTCAAGCTTTCTTTCACCCGGAAGAACAGCTTACAGCTCTGCAGGCATCAGAATATCTGCACATAATAGGGGGCTGCAATCTAGCCCTATAGGTGCCAATGTTTTAAATGGTACTGCGAACACAGTCATAGTACCCTTTATTACGGCACAAAGCAATTATGTCAAAGTCATGCTTGTGGAGGCAAAGCCTTGCCAAAGCCAAAGAGGCAAAGTGATGCTGATGGAGGGTTTTATTATGCCCTGCTGCTCAGTGTATGGCTTCTGTTTTTAGCTGGAACAAACCAATAAAAAAATCTGAGGAAAGAAATATGCCACATTCAGTTGCCATCGACCAAGCAAACTAAGTCAACAATGGTAGTTGTTATTCACTCTGCTATGTGATTGTGTTCATGTTAATTCACCTGTTTGGTACTGTGGTACCAGCTAGCTTCCTTGTAGTGTAACATATATGTGACCGCATGGAGGACAAAGAGGAGGAATCAGCTAGTCTGGCGTAGGAGCTCTCACACTGGCATAGCTGGTCAAAAAGAAAATGTGGGCCGCACATCACATAAAACACAAATACCAATATATTTTCAGCAAGCACTCGTTAATTTCTAGTAGGTGCGGTGCATATAGCGTGTCCATGGACTGATTTCTTTATTCCTAGAGAAAATGTTCTACATCCGAAGTGGATGTACTAATTAGGTCTCGTTTAATTATTAGAAATAGAAGGTCGGTGCAACTGCAACGTCGGTTTCCCTATGTGCCTCGATAGTTTTCAAAAGCACGCTCGTGACCATTTAGTGTGAGGACATGGCCCCGAAATAATGGTAGTGTGAGAGTAAGTCTCGGAGCGTTCTTTTTGCCTTTTCACTTGAACGTGAGGAAGAAACAACGCTGCAGAACTGCAAGCAGCACATTTATTGTAACGTCGTGCATGATGCAAGTTTTACAGCGATTTCATATTTCAGCACAATATTTATAAGCTGTAAAAATAGGTGCAAGGGTACCATAGAGTGAAGTAGCTGGTACAGTAAATTTTAGACCTCTTCTTGGTGTGGGTGCTTGGCATAATCAGTGACCTGCTAATAAACGTACTTTGGGATTTCTGAATGTGAAGTTCATAGGAGAGAAAGGAAGGCAAACAAATACAACAGAGGGTGCCATTCATTTCTCGCACTTCTGATTTCAGTTACTTATTGCGCTTGGTTTTCTTCAGTTACGACATTTGATAACCAGAATTTGCACTGTATATCCACGTGAATAAAAAAGATGCAAAAATTTCTGTGAGAAAATTTCACGGTATTTAAGAAAATGGCATTCTTAGTTTCCATAGTATTCAAAGACCCGTGAAAACAAAGTGCTTGAAGTATTATGTCTAGATACATCTTTTGCAGCGTTTGTTATCGTTATCTAGGAAGGCGCGCGAATCAATGTGGATGTTCCTGAAATTAGAGTCTTATTTCGTTACACTTTGAGACTACAGTATGCTGGTTACAAAAAATTAGGGCACCTCTGCTGACTCAAGTTATTCATCCGAGAGAAAATAGTTTTTTTCTTGCAAACAAACAAACAATTTCTTCACATTCATATGCGGCTTATTTGCAGAAATGCATTTCGAGAGTCTGTCCAGTACCTGTTCCCTGCGTTTATCAGAACGTAGGCTCACAAGGAAAACCACAGTCAGGTTCCGATTTCACGATTCTACGGTTCTGAGGCTGGAACACACACAAACACATACAGACGGACAAACACAACACATCCACACGGTATCGGAATCAGGCTTTTTCGTCGATCGACAGTTTTCAACTGTACGACTTCACAACCAAGGCAGCTGCAGGAGAATGGCGATGTTCGCGACAATGTTCATAATATAGCAGGTGTCCACCATAGCTGGAACCAACACCGGGAACTCATTTGGTGACACCACACGAATTCAGAGTTCGACATGCTCAAATTTGACAGGTGAGCAGCAGAACAAATCATTCACTGCAGTGTCAACAGAATCCTGATAGCCGGCAGAGAATACAGTGAACGATTCGTCCAGACTCGGCACTCTCGTTCCCAGCCCACCGCAAAAAGCCTCACCCTGCGGGGAACTATTTTGAGACGCTGGAGCCAAAAGGTACCTGACGAAATCGGCAGAAGAAACATATGCTTTATTAGAGCTTGCAGTGATTATCCTTGTTATGCAGCACATCACGCAACACCATACAGCTCCGTCGTTACTCCATTTTCTCAAATAGCCTCGTCCCCAATGGTAGCCGAACGGCCGAACCGTTGAAGCGTTGTTTTCCTAGTATCCATACGCGTAGTTATTTACGCCTCTAACTTAATTAAATTAATGAATAATTGAGAGATACATGCTGAATACGACACAGAATTGCATAAAGACTCGTTATTCTGGAGTGTGACCTTCTTAAACACTGATTTTCTCACGTAAAACCATGCTTAACACTGGACTGCATAGACCCATTGTGATTTATTTTGACAGCTTGAATTTGAAAGGATTGGAATTTGAAGGGTGGATTTCTTAGCGTGGATTTCAAAAGTTTTATTATTAAGAGCGGGTAACAGGGTACACCCGTTGCGAGCGATCCTTCAACAAATATTAGATATTCACAATTCTGCAAGACATTTGAAATAACTGTTACATAATCTGATGCAGTGTGCATGCCTTGAGTGTATCTGTACAGTCAAAGGAACTCAATATATGTGGAGTTTTGTGACATGTACTTGTCTGTATCTATTTCTGGTGTCTCATAGCGCTGTATGATTGTACCGCTCCGACGACAGGTGCAGCGTAGACTGCAAAATTGAACATTGATGTTCCGATGTCAGATCTGGGCATTAGCTTCTGAGAGGTCCTCTCAGCCTGAGAGGTCCACCAGCCTGAGAGGCCCTCTCAGGCTGAGAGGACCTCTCAGTCCCATAACACATTAGACCTTAGGGGTCTTTTCACTAGGGATGCACTACGACGCAGAAAAGGTAGCCTATCTCATTCCTTCAGTTGGGAATGATCGTGCCTCATTCGTTCGCATTGGGTCAACTCATTCAATTGGCTTCGCATTTCTTGTATTCGTGGAATATCTCATCAAATCAGTTGGAAATCAGCGTTTCTCACTGATACTGATTACACCAATTCCTTGAATTGGTTCCTCATTCCCCTGGTGCGGTCTTCGCCACACAAGATGGTGGAACACGTTGTCGCGAAGGTCGCTCCCCTGCAAAACTCCCAATTCGTTCAATGAGAAATACTCTTCTTATGATTAGCCATCTGATTTCACATTGAACCTCATTAGAACTGCGGGGAGAATTCATTGAGATCATGCCTTTTATTTCCAGCAGGTTCGCAGATTTGTTCTTGTGTCACAGTGACCCAGCGCGTGTTGTGGTGTTTCCCGACAAAAGTATCTTACGTAGGAACAGTCTCTCCAGTTCAGAACTAGAATGCAGTGGTGAGCTGACGCCTGAGGAACAGTTGTGAGCGCCGTCGCATTTTCAAATGCAGTCACAACGGAGACAGGATTCGGTGCCCGTGCGACAAGCATTTCCCGCTTTGTTGTAACCTTCGCGCTGCAACCAACGAAAGGAGATGCTCAACGTGAAATCGCATGCACTAGTTGTTTTTGCGAGCTCGAACTTGCTCAACGAACGCAACGATTTGGACTCTGTACGCACGGCGAATATTTCTGTCAGACTATTGACTCAGTACGATGTTTCAAATAAATGTGTATTTTCTCCAAAATTTGCCTTGTTGTTTTCAGAATGCCGAATGCACGGAGAGCCACGTTTGCATGGATAACTTTTTGTTACGTGGAGTTTGGTTACTACGATTTTTTGGTTGATTTTCATACGAAAAATGCGTCGCCCCGCGCCACCGGAAGTTCCTTTGGTAAGTAGGGAACGCTTTAGTGCATACCAAGGATCGGAACCAGTATTTTTTTTTTTCGGTATGGTTCGGGTTCGGGTTCAGGCATATTGGATCCGTTCGGGTTTTTCTCCGCTGACCGGAGATTATACGCTTGAACCGGTTCAGGTATGTCGGTTCGGTTCGGGTTCGGCTCAGAGAGACCCCCCCCCCCCACACACACACACAAAAAGTGGTCAGCGGTCGGGACGTCTACAGGGGTTGGAACCGTTACTTTTTTCGGTCCTGGTTTAAGCCATTCTTGTGCAGTAATTTTGTTCCATGAACACGAGCTTACCCTCACCATACACAGTTTTAAGAGTGTGAGATTACAGTTTGAGGTGAAAAATACAAGTATTAAACACATTTATTATTTACTTGATATTTTACTGTATTGTACTCTCGTGGTCGTTTGCTGAAAACGAACAGCGAAGTGCCTTTTGGCAAAACCCAGTCAGGGCCATCTTTTGCTCCGACAAAAAAAAAAAAAAAACTGGCGTCACAAAAGTCACAAACTTGTACTCGCATCTGGCATCGTTCAAAAAATAAATAATAAAAAAAGGTCGGACGGTGGTACAATTATTTCACCTCTGAACCCATTCCCGAACCGGTAACCGTATCAATTTTTTTTCGGTTCAATTCCGGTTCTGTTCAGGGCAAGTAAAAAAATTGTTGGGGTTCGGTTCAATTCGAGTTGGACAGACAATAACGGTTTTTCTTTTCGTTTTTCGGTTCGGGTTCAGTTCCGGTTCCGATCCCTGGTGCATACATGCGGAGCCACTTTATCTGCACTCACCCTATACTTGTCACGCACGTTGTGCAGCCGCGCGGGTGTGATTGTCTGCATAGCACATGGATAAAGTTATGTCTTTTCCAATGCTTTACGGCAGGCAAAGCAGTTTTCGAAAGTGCGCTCGCGTACGTCAGCGGGGCTCTCCAGCTATCCTGTGTTTACGCGATCTGCGTCTTTCATACCAAATGCGGCCAGAATGACTTCGGCATACTCCTACTCTTGCTTGATGACAATATACATATACTCCTACACTGGTGGCTCTGGTTTCCCTTCAAATCCACGTACTAATCTTTCGCGGTGGAGGGAGGCGAAAGTGAGCTGGTTCTTCATATTTCGAGAAGGGCCCCTTGATAACGCGGTCCGCCCCTGGGTGGGCGGTGACTGGTACGGCCGATGAAAACGTCGACGGGTCAGTACCGCTTGCGGTGCTGTTCCGGGAAAGAATTTTTCTTTCGCCTACTGATCCAGGTTCAAATTCCCATGGGCACCAAGCCGTATTCTCATAGAGAGAATGTGGCTAATTTCCTCGATATCTTTCATATCAAAAGTGGCTTCAGCGCTTTGTTTCAGCTTTCTTGCTTTGTCTTCTTTCAGCGCTATGCTTAAGCTGTCATTTACATACACTCCAACGACGATACCTTCGAGGTTGTGGAAACCGATACAAGCATTCCTTTCCGACCTGGTTAAACCCACCGTCGGCCTTCGATCGTTATTGTAAAGGGGCTCGTTATTTTATTCCCCACATCCCGACAAGCAATGGGATACAGTATCGCCTCTGGCGATGAACCTCCCCACTCTCCAAAGTCAAAATAAAGCTGTTGTTGCCCACGCGATTGAGAAGCTTTTCAAGTCTGACATTCCACTCCCGGACTGACGTCACCTGTACCCCAACCCCTCTTCAAAAGGCAGACGTCATCTCAGTTTTCTTCATGAAACAGCGCTGGTTGCTCCATGTACATGCGTTCTTCCAACAACCCGTTCAGGTGTAAGGTCCTAATGTCGATCTGGTGCGTGGGCCACCTTCTTTCGCCTGCTAAAGCCAAAAGTTTACACTCTAAAAACAGTGGCACCTAAGTGACACAGGAAATTGCTCTGACACTTTTGGGAGAGACCAAACCTGGACTTGAAAAGCGTCACACGGCATCAAGAAGAAACGTGTTAACGCTTATGAGCGAGGAGGAGCTGAGCGGCAGGACACCATGAGCCAGCTTCCACTACAGGCTTGCACAACGAGCGTCCAACCAGCCGGGTGTGATACGTCGCCAGGAACCCAAGAAATGATCACCCACGGCACCAGGCAGGGAGGATATCAGCAGTGGCTTCATGAGTGCGGCGTAGAAATCATTGGCGTCCCAGAGAGAGACGTCGGCGTCCAGGGACATCTCACGTACGCGTCAGATCGCAGGTAAGCAAGCTGCGAAAAGGGGAGAAAGGAGCTTCTGCTCTCGGATGGCTGTTAGTGTTATCGGTTAATCACCAGACGGTATGACCGAGCAAATAGTGCACCAAAGCGCACGCTGCATGATCAGGACTGTGAAGCGCCTCAAAGACACCACGGATCTGAAGTGCTAGATATCGCTTCGTGGTAACCGCGGCAGGCCAAGCCCGCCCGCCCGATCCCCATTCTGCCGGCCCGATCACGCGTGACATACAGATGAGGCCTCCTGACCCATTCAAGCGAACCAGACCACAGGCAACGCAAGGCGTTGCGAGTTATGGCGAATCGAATTACTGCAGGGGGGCAGACACACAGCGGCGAGGAACTTCAGACGGCTGTTGTACGAAAAGGTCAGTAAACGGGCGCAGAAAGTGAGGGCCAGGCCTGCAGATTTCAGTTCACGAAGAACAGCGGATGAATGTTTAGCTACTCTAGGGCCACACGAGATACCTCACTAAGATCGAAGACAACGCCGAGCATTTTGACTAGGGTTTTTGAGGGTACGCCATAGGAGACAACGCGAGAAGGTCGTGCATTAATGTAGAGGGAGGGTACCGCTGTTAGAGTGATGGAGTTATGCGCCAGACGTCTTACAAAAATCGTCGAAAGTCTTCAGGACAGCTTCAAGTCGAGTTTCCCCTGGTAGCACCAGAGTGAGATCACCTGCATAGCGAAAACAGGAGAGGGCAACCACCAGGCAATGTAAGAGGGACAGGGAGGGAACTCAAACGAACCAGGAGGGCGAGTTGATTGTGACAGCGTGGAGTACAAAAGAAAGGGGACAGCCCGGTCGTACATCCTACGTAATTTCCATCGGACGCGACAGACCACCTGCAACGGAGACGAGGCTTTTCGCACCGAGGTACAACACTTCCACAAATCGAATCCACGCTTTATGAAAGCCGTAAGCTGTACTCACGGAGAACAGATGCGAATAACGCTTTCTGTCAAAGGCTTTTGCCCGGTCGAACGAGTCTAACACCGTTGTTAGCTCTCTCAGGTTTAACTACTGGATGGGGTCAGGAAAGGTCATCCTATGGAGGACCGATCACCTGCCGAGAATCGAACAGGCTTGCCATGGGTGCAAGACCACCTCCAACTGCGGCAAAACACGTATGAGAAGTGTCCTGGCTCGAATTCAAGTGTAAAGTTCTTGTATTTTTCACTCACGGAAGAAGAGGAAGTCGAAAGTGGTACGGGGCATCGCTACTACGCATCCGCCTCCTGCTTATTGTTGTATTGTAGACTGATTAGATGAGTCGTTTACTCTATCCTTATCGTCTCCTCCTCCGTATTGCCAACTGTAGAATGGGAGTAGAGAAAGCTTGTCCATATCAGATTGTTGTCGTCTTACGTCTCCTGTTCAGAAAATTTTATTTAAGAAATATTCTACAAGTTGTCGTATTGCCAACTGTCGGATGGGACAATCGAAAGCTTGCCCACAAGTTATAAGGTGTGTATTGTCATCAAGCAAGATAACTACCTATGGAGGTAGCCTCCTTTACACAAACTCTATCTTACATACCAGATAACAACGCTCCAAAGGGAGATTGCTTTTTGTACGTGCCATACCCTGCGAACAATCCTGAAACTCCGGAAGAATCGCTACGGGGGAGCAGTATCCAGTACAGTACAGTGCAGTTATAAGGGTGTGTATTGTCATCAAGCAAGATAACTACCTATGGAGGTAGCCTCTTTTACACAAACGCTATCTTACATACCAGATAACAACGCTCCAACGGGAGATTGCTTTTTGTACGTGCCATACCCTGCGAACAATCCTGAAACTCCGGAAGAATCGCTACGGGGGAGCAGTATCCAGTACAGTACAGTGCAGTTATAAGGGTGTGTATTGTCATCAAGCAAGATAACTACCTATGGAGGTAGCCTCTTTTACACAAACTCTATCTTACATACCAGATAACAACGCTCCAAAGGGAGATTGCTTTTTGTACGTGCCATACCCTGCGAACAATCCTGAAACTCCGGAAGAATCGCTACGGGGGAGCAGTATGCAGTACAGTACAGTGCAGTTATAAGGGTGTGTATTGTCATCAAGCAAGATAACTACCTATGGAGGTAGCCTCTTTTACACAAACTCTATCTTACATACCAGATAACAACGCTCCAACGGGAGATTGCTTTTTGTACGTGCCATACCCTGCGAACAATCCTGAAACTCCGGAAGAATCGCTACGGGGGAGCAGTATCCAGTACAGTACAGTGCAGTTATAAGGGTGTGTATTGTCATCAAGCAAGATAACTACCTATGGAGGTAGCCTCTTTTACACAAACTCTATCTTACATACCAGATAACAACGCTCCAAAGGGAGATTGCTTTTTGTACGTGCCATACCCTGCGAACAATCCTGAAACTCCGGAAGAATCTCTACGGGGGAGCAGTATCCAGTACAGTACAGTGCAGTTATAAGGGTGTGTATTGTCATCAAGCAAGATAACTACCTGTGGAGGTAGCCTCTTTTACACAAACTCTATCTTACATACCAGATAACAACGCTCCAAAGGGAGATTGCTTTTTGTACGTGCCATACCCTGCGAACAATCCTGAAACTCCGGAAGAATCTCTACGGGGGAGCAGTATCCAGTACAGTACAGTGCAGTTATAAGGGTGTGTATTGTCATCAAGCAAGATAACTACCTATGGAGGTAGCCTCTTTTACACAAACTCTATCTTACATACCAGATAACAACGCTCCAAAGGGAGATTGCTTTTTGTACGTGCCATACCCTGCGAACAATCCTGAAACTCCGGAAGAATCTCTACGGGGGAGCAGTATCCAGTACAGTACAGTGCAGTTATAAGGGTGTGTATTGTCATCAAGCAAGATAACTACCTATGGAGGTAGCCTCTTTTACACAAACTCTATCTTACATACCAGATAACAACGCTCCAAAGGGAGATTGCTTTTTGTACGTGCCATACCCTGCGAACAATCCTGAAACTCCGGAAGAATCGCTACGGGGGAGCAGTATCCAGTACAGTACAGTGCAGTTATAAGGGTGTGTATTGTCATCAAGCAAGATAACTACCTATGGAGGTAGCCTCTTTTACACAAACTCTATCTTACATACCAGATAACAACGCTCCAAAGGGAGATTGCTTTTTGTACGTGCCATACCCTGCGAACAATCCTGAAACTCCGGAAGAATCTCTACGGGGGAGCAGTATCCAGTACAGTACAGTGCAGTTATAAGGGTGTGTATTGTCATCAAGCAAGATAACTACCTATGGAGGTAGCCTCTTTTACACAAACTCTATCTTACATACCAGATAACAACGCTCCAAAGGGAGATTGCTTTTTGTACGTGCCATACCCTGCGAACAATCCTGAAACTCCGGAAGAATCGCTACGGGGGAGCAGTATCCAGTACAGTACAGTGCAGTTATAAGGGTGTGTATTGTCATCAAGCAAGATAACTACCTATGGAGGTAGCCTCTTTTACACAAACTCTATCTTACATACCAGATAACAACGCTCCAAAGGGAGATTGCTTTTTGTACGTGCCATACCCTGCGAACAATCCTGAAACTCCGGAAGAATCGCTACGGGGGAGCAGTATCCAGTACAGTACAGTGCAGTTATAAGGGTGTGTATTGTCATCAAGCAAGATAACTACCTATGGAGGTAGCCTCTTTTACACAAACTCTATCTTACATACCAGATAACAACGCTCCAAAGGGAGATTGCTTTTTGTACGTGCCATACCCTGCGAACAATCCTGAAACTCCGGAAGAATCTCTACGGGGGAGCAGTATCCAGTACAGTACAGTGCAGTTATAAGGGTGTGTATTGTCATCAAGCAAGATAACTACCTATGGAGGTAGCCTCTTTTACACAAACTCTATCTTACATACCAGATAACAACGCTCCAAAGGGAGATTGCTTTTTGTACGTGCCATACCCTGCGAACAATCCTGAAACTCCGGAAGAATCTCTACGGGGGAGCAGTATCCAGTACAGTACAGTGCAGTTATAAGGGTGTGTATTGTCATCAAGCAAGATAACTACCTATGGAGGTAGCCTCTTTTACACAAACTCTATCTTACATACCAGATAACAACGCTCCAAAGGGAGATTGCTTTTTGTACGTGCCATACCCTGCGAACAATCCTGAAACTCCGGAAGAATCGCTACGGGGGAGCAGTATCCAGTACAGTACAGTGCAGTTATAAGGGTGTGTATTGTCATCAAGCAAGATAACTACCTATGGAGGTAGCCTCTTTTACACAAACTCTATCTTACATACCAGATAACAACGCTCCAAAGGGAGATTGCTTTTTGTACGTGCCATACCCTGCGAACAATCCTGAAACTCCGGAAGAATCTCTACGGGGGAGCAGTATCCAGTACAGTACAGTGCAGTTATAAGGGTGTGTATTGTCATCAAGCAAGATAACTACCTATGGAGGTAGCCTCTTTTACACAAACTCTATCTTACATACCAGATAACAACGCTCCAAAGGGAGATTGCTTTTTGTACGTGCCATACCCTGCGAACAATCCTGAAACTCCGGAAGAATCTCTACGGGGGAGCAGTATCCAGTACAGTACAGTGCAGTTATAAGGGTGTGTATTGTCATCAAGCAAGATAACTACCTGTGGAGGTAGCCTCTTTTACACAAACTCTATCTTACATACCAGATAACAACGCTCCAAAGGGAGATTGCTTTTTGTACGTGCCATACCCTGCGAACAATCCTGAAACTCCGGAAGAATCTCTACGGGGGAGCAGTATCCAGTACAGTACAGTGCAGTTATAAGGGTGTGTATTGTCATCAAGCAAGATAACTACCTGTGGAGGTAGCCTCTTTTACACAAACTCTATCTTACATACCAGATAACAACGCTCCAAAGGGAGATTGCTTTTTGTACGTGCCATACCCTGCGAACAATCCTGAAACTCCGGAAGAATCTCTACGGGGGAGCAGTATCCAGTACAGTACAGTGCAGTTATAAGGGTGTGTATTGTCATCAAGCAAGATAACTACCTGTGGAGGTAGCCTCTTTTACACAAACTCTATCTTACATACCAGATAACAACGCTCCAAAGGGAGATTGCTTTTTGTACGTGCCATACCCTGCGAACAATCCTGAAACTCCGGAAGAATCTCTACGGGGGAGCAGTATCCAGTACAGTACAGTGCAGTTATAAGGGTGTGTATTGTCATCAAGCAAGATAACTACCTGTGGAGGTAGCCTCTTTTACACAAACTCTATCTTACATACCAGATAACAACGCTCCAAAGGGAGATTGCTTTTTGTACGTGCCATACCCTGCGAACAATCCTGAAACTCCGGAAGAATCTCTACGGGGGAGCAGTATCCAGTACAGTACAGTGCAGTTATAAGGGTGTGTATTGTCATCAAGCAAGATAACTACCTGTGGAGGTAGCCTCTTTTACACAAACTCTATCTTACATACCAGATAACAACGCTCCAAAGGGAGATTGCTTTTTGTACGTGCCATACCCTGCGAACAATCCTGAAACTCCGGAAGAATCTCTACGGGGGAGCAGTATCCAGTACAGTACAGTGCAGTTATAAGGGTGTGTATTGTCATCAAGCAAGATAACTACCTGTGGAGGTAGCCTCTTTTACACAAACTCTATCTTACATACCAGATAACAACGCTCCAAAGGGAGATTGCTTTTTGTACGTGCCATACCCTGCGAACAATCCTGAAACTCCGGAAGAATCTCTACGGGGGAGCAGTATCCAGTACAGTACAGTGCAGTTATAAGGGTGTGTATTGTCATCAAGCAAGATAACTACCTGTGGAGGTAGCCTCTTTTACACAAACTCTATCTTACATACCAGATAACAACGCTCCAAAGGGAGATTGCTTTTTGTACGTGCCATACCCTGCGAACAATCCTGAAACTCCGGAAGAATCTCTACGGGGGAGCAGTATCCAGTACAGTACAGTGCAGTTATAAGGGTGTGTATTGTCATCAAGCAAGATAACTACCTATGGAGGTAGCCTCTTTTACACAAACTCTATCTTACATACCAGATAACAACGCTCCAAAGGGAGATTGCTTTTTGTACGTGCCATACCCTGCGAACAATCCTGAAACTCCGGAAGAATCTCTACGGGGGAGCAGTATCCAGTACAGTACAGTGCAGTTATAAGGGTGTGTATTGTCATCAAGCAAGATAACTACCTATGGAGGTAGCCTCTTTTACACAAACTCTATCTTACATACCAGATAACAACGCTCCAAAGGGAGATTGCTTTTTGTACGTGCCATACCCTGCGAACAATCCTGAAACTCCGGAAGAATCTCTACGGGGGAGCAGTATCCAGTACAGTACAGTGCAGTTATAAGGGTGTGTATTGTCATCAAGCAAGATAACTACCTATGGAGGTAGCCTCTTTTACACAAACTCTATCTTACATACCAGATAACAACGCTCCAAAGGGAGATTGCTTTTTGTACGTGCCATACCCTGCGAACAATCCTGAAACTCCGGAAGAATCTCTACGGGGGAGCAGTATCCAGTACAGTACAGTGCAGTTATAAGGGTGTGTATTGTCATCAAGCAAGATAACTACCTATGGAGGTAGCCTCTTTTACACAAACTCTATCTTACATACCAGATAACAACGCTCCAAAGGGAGATTGCTTTTTGTACGTGCCATACCCTGCGAACAATCCTGAAACTCCGGAAGAATCTCTACGGGGGAGCAGTATCCAGTACAGTACAGTGCAGTTATAAGGGTGTGTATTGTCATCAAGCAAGATAACTACCTATGGAGGTAGCCTCTTTTACACAAACTCTATCTTACATACCAGATAACAACGCTCCAAAGGGAGATTGCTTTTTGTACGTGCCATACCCTGCGAACAATCCTGAAACTCCGGAAGAATCTCTACGGGGGAGCAGTATCCAGTACAGTACAGTGCAGTTATAAGGGTGTGTATTGTCATCAAGCAAGATAACTACCTATGGAGGTAGCCTCTTTTACACAAACTCTATCTTACATACCAGATAACAACGCTCCAAAGGGAGATTGCTTTTTGTACGTGCCATACCCTGCGAACAATCCTGAAACTCCGGAAGAATCTCTACGGGGGAGCAGTATCCAGTACAGTACAGTGCAGTTATAAGGGTGTGTATTGTCATCAAGCAAGATAACTACCTGTGGAGGTAGCCTCTTTTACACAAACTCTATCTTACATACCAGATAACAACGCTCCAAAGGGAGATTGCTTTTTGTACGTGCCATACCCTGCGAACAATCCTGAAACTCCGGAAGAATCTCTACGGGGGAGCAGTATCCAGTACAGTACAGTGCAGTTATAAGGGTGTGTATTGTCATCAAGCAAGATAACTACCTGTGGAGGTAGCCTCTTTTACACAAACTCTATCTTACATACCAGATAACAACGCTCCAAAGGGAGATTGCTTTTTGTACGTGCCATACCCTGCGAACAATCCTGAAACTCCGGAAGAATCTCTACGGGGGAGCAGTATCCAGTACAGTACAGTGCAGTTATAAGGGTGTGTATTGTCATCAAGCAAGATAACTACCTGTGGAGGTAGCCTCTTTTACACAAACTCTATCTTACATACCAGATAACAACGCTCCAAAGGGAGATTGCTTTTTGTACGTGCCATACCCTGCGAACAATCCTGAAACTCCGGAAGAATCTCTACGGGGGAGCAGTATCCAGTACAGTACAGTGCAGTTATAAGGGTGTGTATTGTCATCAAGCAAGATAACTACCTGTGGAGGTAGCCTCTTTTACACAAACTCTATCTTACATACCAGATAACAACGCTCCAAAGGGAGATTGCTTTTTGTACGTGCCATACCCTGCGAACAATCCTGAAACTCCGGAAGAATCTCTACGGGGGAGCAGTATCCAGTACAGTACAGTGCAGTTATAAGGGTGTGTATTGTCATCAAGCAAGATAACTACCTGTGGAGGTAGCCTCTTTTACACAAACTCTATCTTACATACCAGATAACAACGCTCCAAAGGGAGATTGCTTTTTGTACGTGCCATACCCTGCGAACAATCCTGAAACTCCGGAAGAATCTCTACGGGGGAGCAGTATCCAGTACAGTACAGTGCAGTTATAAGGGTGTGTATTGTCATCAAGCAAGATAACTACCTGTGGAGGTAGCCTCTTTTACACAAACTCTATCTTACATACCAGATAACAACGCTCCAAAGGGAGATTGCTTTTTGTACGTGCCATACCCTGCGAACAATCCTGAAACTCCGGAAGAATCTCTACGGGGGAGCAGTATCCAGTACAGTACAGTGCAGTTATAAGGGTGTGTATTGTCATCAAGCAAGATAACTACCTGTGGAGGTAGCCTCTTTTACACAAACTCTATCTTACATACCAGATAACAACGCTCCAAAGGGAGATTGCTTTTTGTACGTGCCATACCCTGCGAACAATCCTGAAACTCCGGAAGAATCTCTACGGGGGAGCAGTATCCAGTACAGTACAGTGCAGTTATAAGGGTGTGTATTGTCATCAAGCAAGATAACTACCTGTGGAGGTAGCCTCTTTTACACAAACTCTATCTTACATACCAGATAACAACGCTCCAAAGGGAGATTGCTTTTTGTACGTGCCATACCCTGCGAACAATCCTGAAACTCCGGAAGAATCTCTACGGGGGAGCAGTATCCAGTACAGTACAGTGCAGTTATAAGGGTGTGTATTGTCATCAAGCAAGATAACTACCTGTGGAGGTAGCCTCTTTTACACAAACTCTATCTTACATACCAGATAACAACGCTCCAAAGGGAGATTGCTTTTTGTACGTGCCATACCCTGCGAACAATCCTGAAACTCCGGAAGAATCTCTACGGGGGAGCAGTATCCAGTACAGTACAGTGCAGTTATAAGGGTGTGTATTGTCATCAAGCAAGATAACTACCTGTGGAGGTAGCCTCTTTTACACAAACTCTATCTTACATACCAGATAACAACGCTCCAAAGGGAGATTGCTTTTTGTACGTGCCATACCCTGCGAACAATCCTGAAACTCCGGAAGAATCTCTACGGGGGAGCAGTATCCAGTACAGTACAGTGCAGTTATAAGGGTGTGTATTGTCATCAAGCAAGATAACTACCTGTGGAGGTAGCCTCTTTTACACAAACTCTATCTTACATACCAGATAACAACGCTCCAAAGGGAGATTGCTTTTTGTACGTGCCATACCCTGCGAACAATCCTGAAACTCCGGAAGAATCTCTACGGGGGAGCAGTATCCAGTACAGTACAGTGCAGTTATAAGGGTGTGTATTGTCATCAAGCAAGATAACTACCTGTGGAGGTAGCCTCTTTTACACAAACTCTATCTTACATACCAGATAACAACGCTCCAAAGGGAGATTGCTTTTTGTACGTGCCATACCCTGCGAACAATCCTGAAACTCCGGAAGAATCTCTACGGGGGAGCAGTATCCAGTACAGTACAGTGCAGTTATAAGGGTGTGTATTGTCATCAAGCAAGATAACTACCTGTGGAGGTAGCCTCTTTTACACAAACTCTATCTTACATACCAGATAACAACGCTCCAAAGGGAGATTGCTTTTTGTACGTGCCATACCCTGCGAACAATCCTGAAACTCCGGAAGAATCTCTACGGGGGAGCAGTATCCAGTACAGTACAGTGCAGTTATAAGGGTGTGTATTGTCATCAAGCAAGATAACTACCTGTGGAGGTAGCCTCTTTTACACAAACTCTATCTTACATACCAGATAACAACGCTCCAAAGGGAGATTGCTTTTTGTACGTGCCATACCCTGCGAACAATCCTGAAACTCCGGAAGAATCTCTACGGGGGAGCAGTATCCAGTACAGTACAGTGCAGTTATAAGGGTGTGTATTGTCATCAAGCAAGATAACTACCTGTGGAGGTAGCCTCTTTTACACAAACTCTATCTTACATACCAGATAACAACGCTCCAAAGGGAGATTGCTTTTTGTACGTGCCATACCCTGCGAACAATCCTGAAACTCCGGAAGAATCTCTACGGGGGAGCAGTATCCAGTACAGTACAGTGCAGTTATAAGGGTGTGTATTGTCATCAAGCAAGATAACTACCTATGGAGGTAGCCTCTTTTACACAAACTCTATCTTACATACCAGATAACAACGCTCCAAAGGGAGATTGCTTTTTGTACGTGCCATACCCTGCGAACAATCCTGAAACTCCGGAAGAATCTCTACGGGGGAGCAGTATCCAGTACAGTACAGTGCAGTTATAAGGGTGTGTATTGTCATCAAGCAAGATAACTACCTATGGAGGTAGCCTCTTTTACACAAACTCTATCTTACATACCAGATAACAACGCTCCAAAGGGAGATTGCTTTTTGTACGTGCCATACCCTGCGAACAATCCTGAAACTCCGGAAGAATCTCTACGGGGGAGCAGTATCCAGTACAGTACAGTGCAGTTATAAGGGTGTGTATTGTCATCAAGCAAGATAACTACCTGTGGAGGTAGCCTCTTTTACACAAACTCTATCTTACATACCAGATAACAACGCTCCAAAGGGAGATTGCTTTTTGTACGTGCCATACCCTGCGAACAATCCTGAAACTCCGGAAGAATCTCTACGGGGGAGCAGTATCCAGTACAGTACAGTGCAGTTATAAGGGTGTGTATTGTCATCAAGCAAGATAACTACCTGTGGAGGTAGCCTCTTTTACACAAACTCTATCTTACATACCAGATAACAACGCTCCAAAGGGAGATTGCTTTTTGTACGTGCCATACCCTGCGAACAATCCTGAAACTCCGGAAGAATCTCTACGGGGGAGCAGTATCCAGTACAGTACAGTGCAGTTATAAGGGTGTGTATTGTCATCAAGCAAGATAACTACCTGTGGAGGTAGCCTCTTTTACACAAACTCTATCTTACATACCAGATAACAACGCTCCAAAGGGAGATTGCTTTTTGTACGTGCCATACCCTGCGAACAATCCTGAAACTCCGGAAGAATCTCTACGGGGGAGCAGTATCCAGTACAGTACAGTGCAGTTATAAGGGTGTGTATTGTCATCAAGCAAGATAACTACCTGTGGAGGTAGCCTCTTTTACACAAACTCTATCTTACATACCAGATAACAACGCTCCAAAGGGAGATTGCTTTTTGTACGTGCCATACCCTGCGAACAATCCTGAAACTCCGGAAGAATCTCTACGGGGGAGCAGTATCCAGTACAGTACAGTGCAGTTATAAGGGTGTGTATTGTCATCAAGCAAGATAACTACCTGTGGAGGTAGCCTCTTTTACACAAACTCTATCTTACATACCAGATAACAACGCTCCAAAGGGAGATTGCTTTTTGTACGTGCCATACCCTGCGAACAATCCTGAAACTCCGGAAGAATCTCTACGGGGGAGCAGTATCCAGTACAGTACAGTGCAGTTATAAGGGTGTGTATTGTCATCAAGCAAGATAACTACCTGTGGAGGTAGCCTCTTTTACACAAACTCTATCTTACATACCAGATAACAACGCTCCAAAGGGAGATTGCTTTTTGTACGTGCCATACCCTGCGAACAATCCTGAAACTCCGGAAGAATCTCTACGGGGGAGCAGTATCCAGTACAGTACAGTGCAGTTATAAGGGTGTGTATTGTCATCAAGCAAGATAACTACCTGTGGAGGTAGCCTCTTTTACACAAACTCTATCTTACATACCAGATAACAACGCTCCAAAGGGAGATTGCTTTTTGTACGTGCCATACCCTGCGAACAATCCTGAAACTCCGGAAGAATCGCTACGGGGGAGCAGTACAGTCCTAGTGGGCTTACTAGAACTTGATATGCCACTCACCTTGATCATAATCAAAGAGCCGAGTCGCTGTAAGCCAGCGGCGACAGCACTCCACAGACCCAAGTAATGACTGCTCACGGGTAATATGTGCACGCAGCCCGGCTCTCACTGCCTGAAAAATAGAAATGCTCCCAACATCTGGGCCACAAAAGGACAGCCGGCATCGGCGGATCCAAATTTGGAAGTTAATTTCCGAAATCAGCAATGCTAGTTGCTTTCGCTCTGCGCGTGCGACCGGCAACGCCTCCAGGTACCTTACGGTGGCCCAATCAACTTCTGGGAGCCCAAATATTTGCGCCGCCCTACTCCATAGTAAAAGTGGAATATGGCATCGCAAAAAACAATGTTCTGCTGTCTCAGACATGCCACAAGACGGACAACCGTCCGTCCGACATATCCGAAAACGGTGCAAACGTTCACGCAGTGGGAGGACACCATGGGCCAGCTTCCACTGGAGACTAGCGCGCCGTGCATCAAGCCAGCCAGCAGTGATACGCTGCCAGGCGAATTTCGTTGGCACCGCTGGCCTTGCGGGACCCGGTCGCATTTCCCTGTAGGCGGCGTAGAAATCACGGACGCTCCACAAGGAAATGTCTTCATCTGGGCATTCGACACGCAAGCGCCGCACGACAGCAACACATGGACACAAATAAGGAGGGAGTACTTCCGCCCTGGGGCGAAGCTCGGGACTTTCGAGGAACCACCTGGTGGCGTATCCTAGGAAATACTGCACTAATGCGCAGGCCGGGTGCTCTGATGCACGGAGCGCCTCACAGAGAATACGCGATTGAAGCGCCAAGCACCTTTCTGGCACAGCCGGTACTCCCAAGCCACCCAGATCACGGCTTCCGTGGAGTTGAGACCTACAGACCCATTCAACGGATCCGCCCCACAGGAAGCGGAACGCGTGTCGTGTGGTAGCTGCTTGTATTACCGCTGGCGGGGATGAAACAGCCGCTAAAAACCACAAGCGACTGTAATACCATGCTGCTAACAGCCGTGCCCGGAATGTGATCGGCAATTCAACAAACTTAAGTTCTCTCAGCACAGCACTACAGCGGCTGAATACTCGAGGCCAGTTGACAGCTGAGACCCCTGCACTGTCAAAAACAACTCCAAGGATTTTAACCTGAGGTCTTACAGGAACTTGAAATGGTGCAGCACAGGTTGGCTGAACATTTAAAAAAAGAGCGACACTTTTGGACCTATTCAATCTTGCCCCAGAAACTGTACCGTAGTCTTAGAACGCTTTCTACACTGGCTCTAGGGAACTCTCGCGCGGTAGTATGACGGAGACATCATCAGCGTACGCAAACACAGGCGGTGGGCATCTATTAGGTAGCCGTAGGATAACTGAGAGAGAACACAGCCTCCCGAGGAGAGGGTTGATGGCAAGGGCATACAAGGCGGGGGAGAGAGGGCATCCTTGTCGGACACCACACGTAACGTCAAACGAAGACGATAGACCACCAGCTACGGAAACGACACTATTTGCGCCTTTGTATAGCACCTCAACGAAGCGCACCCAACCATCGGCGAAACCATATGCCCTCAGTGTTGAAAATAAGTACATGTGGCGCACACGATCGAATGCCTTCGACTGATCGAAGGAAGCCACCACTGCTGCTGTGCGTGAACACATTATCCAATGGATGGCATCACGTAGCGCAATCCTGTGGAGGTCTGACGACCTGCCAGGGACAGAACACGCCTGGCACGGGTGTAGCACCTTTTCTAAGTGCGGCGAAACACGCAAAAGAAGTGCCTTGGCTAAGATTTTGTAGTCGCATGCCAATAGAGTGATAGGCCGGTATGCATCTGGATCTCGTTTTCTGGACGGGTCCTTGCACAAGAGGACAACAACTCCACTCTGCGTGCTAGAACATAGCATTCCTCGGGACAAGCATAGATTAAATACCCGAGTCAAGGAGCTACCAATTACCCGCCAGAAACGTTTGTAGAACTCAACTGGGAGGCCATCAACGCCAGGACACTTTCCGTTCGGCATTGAGGAGACAGCTGCTAGAATCTCTTGTTGCGTGAGCGGCCCTGAGCCTACATGCTCTATCTTTTCCTCCGGCAGCGGGCACTCTCGGCTGATAACGGGCTCGTCGGGTGATGACTCCTCGTAAAGGGCCGCGCAATGCTCACGCATCGCTGCTTGAATGTCATCAGGCTCGGTTAGAAGTGAGCCGTCAGCTGACCGGAGCTCGGATATACTCGAGCCCGGATTTCCTGCCACATAACGCCGCAATAGCATGCGGGAGCAATAAGCTTCCCGACACCAGCGCTCGACGCTTCTTTGCGCTACGAACTTGCGTCAAGAGTGCATACGAAGAGACGCAAGGCGCCTTTGCACATCCTCTATCTCAGAGGCAGTATCATGGCTGCGAGAGCCAGGGTGGCGAAGAATAGCTAATACCTGCCTGAGTGCATCTCTACACTGCCGATGTTCACGCGCACGCTGTCTCCCCCAAGACCGAAGACGGTGTGCTGCTCCCTGCTTCAAAGCCTCCCAGTGATCTGGCCCAAAATCGGGTGCGGAACACTGTTCCGATAGCCAATCTTGCATATCACTTAAGACAGTGCTTCGTCTGTGTTGTCGCTTTGTGTCCCCTGCACTGGGGTTTTATCGCTTTTAAACCTTTAGACGTGCATGCTTGGCCGTAAAATTTCGTGATATCTCGAAGCTAGCTTTTGGTCATGAACTCTGCTATGTACCTGTGTCAATACCAGATGCTGGTGATGTTCTCAGAGTTATCGAGGTTCTTCGATGGTGGATCTTCACCGACGCCGACAAAAGTAAACAAAGGCTCCCTCCGCTGTACACGACGACTTGTCATTTTCTCACTACTGCGTATTCTATTCGCTACCGATTCGGCACGTAAAACCATACGGGCGTCTGCATACTGCTCCTATACACACTCCACAGGCCCCAGCGTAATTAATTTCGTCTTGATGGGGCTCGCGAATGACATTCACCAGCGGGGGAGCTTGCTTATCTCAATGCAAAAATACTCCAAAAGCTGGGAGACGACATAACTGGACAAAAAGGTAGAGAACTCCGACTTAACATAACAAAATAACAAGTTTTACTCAGTCGTTTCGTCCGTCATGGGACGGACATCATCAGTGCCAAACTGAATGAGAGATTATACAACCGGCCGCTATTTAAGGAGATGGGAGTATTGTTCGGGAAGGGGGCCACGGTTTTTGTTACAAACCGAGGCTGCACAAATGATGAGGATGATGTTACAAAGCCAGGATGCCCCTTGAGGCCTATTGTCTCGTTCGTTGGGTCACCGACATACAACCTATCCAAATACTTGGTGGAACTCATAGCTCCGGTCACCGGTAACAACAGCCTGACGGTTCGCAATTCAAAGGAGTTTGTAGAGTTGATCCGGACGCAAGTTCTCAACGAAAATGAGGTTATCCTTTGATGTGGTGTGTCTGTTCACCAACGTTTCTAAGGGTCTTGTGGTACAGGTGGCGGAGGCACGACTACGCCAGGACAGAAGCATGCCAACCCGAACATCGCTCACAGCTGAAGAGGTGGTTATTCTTTTGCGGTTTCGCCTCAGTCAGACGCACTTCAATTTCAACGGCAGGACTTACCACCAGATCGAAGGTTGTCCCATGGGTAGCCCCGTGTCAATCACTTTAGCTAATCTTGTCAAGGAGCTTATTGAAGAAACCGCCATGGAACGATTTTGCCATCCGGTCAAGTTCTATCGCCGCTACGTCGGCGACACGTTCGTGATTCTCAACAGTGACCACGTTGGTGACTTCCACTCGGTTCTAAACAGCATTGCGCCATCGATCAATTTCACTTACGAGACGGAACAAAATGGCAAGCTTCCTTTCTTGGATGTGTGGAGCCGATGTAGCTCGGGAGATATTCAAACATGTGTCTATCGAAAGCGTTGTGATACCGGCAGTTTTCTTGGGTTTGACTCACATCGCCCCACGGAGCACAAATGGAGTGTGGTACGAACGTTATTTCATCCATCTTAACAGTTATCATCCTGCACTGAGTTACAAGCTTCTGAGGACGCGACGATCACCGATTATCTGGACAAACGTGGCTACCCACGCAGGTTTATCAAGGACACTCGCAAGCGCATGCAAATATCTGGACCGCGCGACGGGAACCGCACCCGCCAGGCACGTGTTGTCATCCCCTATGTCGAAGGCGTTTCTCAATCTATCCGCCGGGCTTCGCTTTCGTTGGACATCAGGACTACATTAAAACAGCATGTTAAACTTCGAAGTGTCATATCGAAACCGAAGGACCCCGTCCCGCCGGAATACGAGTCTGGAGTAGTCTACAAAGTACAATGCCAAGACTGTGACACGTGCTACTTTGGCGACACAGGCAGAAAACGGAATACTCGTTTCAAGGAACACAAACGGGACATAAAGAGCAAGACCCACGCCACAAGGTTTAAGACGGAGCTTACAGAGCATTGGTGGAACATGGGACATTATTTCGACTTTGACAACGCGGTGACCTTTGCTCGCGAGCAAAGATGGGGACCCAGGAAGCTTCTAGAGTCGTGGCGCATACGTGGTGACCCCTCGGTTTGTAACAAAAACCGTGGCCCCTTCCTGAACAATACTCCCATCTCCTTAAATAGCGACCGGTTGTATAATCTCTCATTCAGTTTGGGATGATGCCCGTCGCGTGACGGACGAAACGTCTGAGTAAAACTTGTTATTTTGTCATGTTAAGTCGGAGTTCTCTACTTTTTTGTCCAGTTATCTCAATGCGCCGCATCATCGTTCATTTCATCGACGTCTTCTTTCTGTCGCACACCGATGTCTGTCCACTCCGCTTTGAAACACCGTTCATTCAGTTTTCAACATATCAGCACACAACCACTGTGTACTCTTCGTTGGGTAACGAACACCACCACGCCAAACAGATATGCACTGCGCTGCCTTCCCAAGTAAGCAAGCAAGAAAGCATACAAGGTGCCCGCTAGCGTCCGCACAGCGGCACGGGCCAACAGAAAAACGCAGCCGCTCCCTTCCACGTGTACCTCTTCACTCTCCACCAATCAGCTGCATCCTTTTCCTCCCTGCGCTCTGCTCTTTAGCAGATCTAAATACGTCCCCGCGTGGGCCCTGTCTTTGAATGCGAGGCCGACAAAAGGATCGTCGGGGCAGTACCGTTTGTGGGGAAGATTTAAAAAAAATCAAATTTGTTATCTCCTCTTCTACAGCCTTTCTCCATTCGGTTCCGTCAGGCGCTCAGAGTGCTTCTTCTATAATTCTTGGATCTAGCACGAAATCGCTTATTTTTACTGCAAAGCACGAATAAGTTTGTTTGAGCTTGGTGGCTAGCAGCTCGTAACGCCTGGGCAGCGCTGACTGCGGACCATGTTGAGGGCATGGGCGAGTGACGACGCGAACAGTTGGAGGGCACACGTTTGTAGTCGCTGGCGCAACCTCCGGCGGTTCCACTAGCGCTTTCGTTAGGTTTTTGACGTCAATGCTATCACAATCCAAGCGTAAACTCACGGCACTCTCGCTGAATCCAGGTTTACAAGGTGGGGCCATCGTGTCGTTGATGCCCTTGCACGGAAAGCAATTTTCGTCGAAGAAAACGCCACGGCTGACGAAGAAAGTGTCGTTTTCTCTGTCCGACAAGTTGTACCCGTTTACACCCTCGGGGTACGCGGCGAACATACGTTCTACTGTCTTTGGGTTCAGTTTGGATGGTCGACGCTGCTTCTTTATGACCCAGGGATCTGCATCCAGATGCCCTTATGTGGCCACTACGGGATTCTTTGCCAAACCACAGCTGGTCTGGCACCTCACCGCCCACCGAGCTGGAGGAACGCGTATTTCGTACATAACCGGAAGTTACAAGGGAGTCCGCCCAGAGTGTTTTGGGAATACCAGACTCTGTTTCCAGAGGTTTTACCAGACGTACTTCAGGATGGAAATAGAGATTACGTCTGTCCTTCGAAGAGGAGTTTGTACGGGTTACGTCAGTCAAGCAGGCAGTGGAATGTCAGACTTGGGGAGTTTCGGAAGAACGTGGGCGTAACCAGGTCCAAAGTCGACTTCCCTATTTCGACAAGCCCAATCTTCCTTCTATCCCCTCTCCTTCCTCTTTCCTTTTCTTAACTGTTAGACTAATCTCTTCGTCCCCTACCCCCTCCCTTCGAAATGTAACTGCCGCCATTATTCTGAACAGGTAGAGTGCTGTGGACTTATTTTCCTAATAAAGGTCACTACCACCATCACCACCACCACCATCGTGTATGGCGACGTCGTTTCTGTTGATTTCATGAAAAACGAAAGGCGTACGCCATCTTTTGTTTACGCAAAAGTGGCGTATTGTCATCAAGTAACCCAGCAAACCACGAATGTCCAGGGGACATCCGTACTAAGTCCCGAACGTCGCAAATATCCGAATATCCCGGTGACGTCCTACGGATATCACAAAGCGACATTCGCGTAGGGGAATGTCCAGTCTATGTCCGAAGCTGGACGTGCCGTGGATATTCGTTTGATACTTTCCTAGCACCGCATATATTTCTCTAATGTGGAAAAGTTGGTGTGCTTTTGTTCCCTTTTTTGGCAGAGCAATATAAGAAGTCATAACTGTGCGGGGGAGATATATTTATTAGAACAAAGAAAAAGGATGGAAGGGGTCTTAAATATATTTTCGTTTGTGCTTATATCCGTGCACGTTTCAAATGCGCGAGCACGAACTTCGTTATCAATTCAAAGCCACACCTCTCAAGAACGTTTGCCTAATTCTGTCGTTGTTTTATTATTCCAACACAAAAATCCAGGCATGAGACGGTCAACCATATCTCGCACTGGTTCAATAACCTAGTGCACTCTCGCGCACACGTTAAACCTAGGGTTCTTCACGCTCACACAAAACTTCAACGCGCGGTTTGATCTTTGTAGCGGTACAGCACGCATCACGTTCGTGTGGTATTGCATAAATGTCCCGAGCAGGACTGGATGGGTAAGAAATCCTGTTCATGTTGAAGTTTGGGTAACACGCCGCGAACAACAACTGTAGTACTGGCAACTGGCCGCGGGCAGCCATCATAGATGACGCCAATAATCCTGATGATCACCACGGACAGTTTGTTTTAATGCAGCTCGAAAACAGCACTCGTTTTTTAGTACACTCGTACTAATACATTTGCGTTCGTGGTTTGATAGCGGCGAAGAATTTTAATGTTGTTCACACTCATCGCCGTGGCGGCGTCGCGATCGCTGCTTTCCGCTGCAGGAATCCCCAATCGTATCCAAAGCAAGTCTGTATTCCTGCAACTTGCGATACCGAGCTGCCGGCGTCTCGGTTTGAAACGTAAAACGTAAGTACCACTAAAAAGGTGACTGATTTTCTGTGTGTCAGTATGAAGACACATCGTAGTTTCTTTTGCAGCACCGGTAAAACACTCATCGTGAATCATGAAGCCGGCAAACGTAAATATTCATCATATCTTGTGTCGCGTTTCAAAATGAGCAGCATCTAAGTGTTACGCGCATGCTGTGACTTTGATGTTGAGGTTTCGCCCTTCCTATATTCACCATGCCGAAGCATAAGGAAAAGTATATGCAGAAAAAAGCTAAAAACTATGCGCGTTTCACAATTGCGACCTTCAGCGAAGCAGCTCAAAAGACAGAAACGCCAACGTCTTCTGCAGTCAGCTCATGCGTTTCATCTGACGAAGTTGAACATATTAGTGGTCGCGATTGCACAACACAAAATTCTCCAAACACAATCTCAGACCATGATGAACCAGACATATCAGTCGCGGTGTCTGACCCTTCAGGTGACATGGGTGCCGAAATGGGTGACGACTGTGGTGACAGCACATCAAACGAGTGTAGCGACGCAAGTGACAGCAACGACCTAAACACGACCAATTTACGCGCGGGCTTACAAACCTGGGCAATTCATCATAACATCACGCACACTGCTTTAACTGACCTGCTAAAGACGCTCAGAAACCACGTGTGCTATCAGGATCTACCAAAGGATGGTCGTACACTTTTGGAGACGCCACGACAAAGCTCTGCACATATTTCCACAATGCCACCTGGACAGTACTGTCATTTTGGTTTGTCTACCTTCTTGAAGGAAATTATCGAATGTGCCGATGAAATCCCTTCACGAGTTTCACTATCCTTCAACATTGACGGACTTCCACTATCAAAAAGTTCAAGACAAGAGCTTTGGCCTATACAGTGCCGTGTTCATGAGTTCGAGAGCACACCTCCTTTCATTGTGGGAGCATACGCTGGCCCTGCAAAACCACGCTCGTCAAACAATTTCGTCAGAAAGTTTGTAGATGATGTGGCTGTTATTCTCGAGGAAGGAATCACAGCTCGTGACTCAAATGTAAGCGTGTCCTTTCGGTCAATGGTGTGTGATGCACCAGCCCGTTCCTTTGTGTATTGCACGAAAGGGCACACAGGCTTTTCAGGGTGTCCAAAATGTGTAGATGAGGGCAACTACAGTGAAAACAGACTGCACTACTCCACAACCACTTATACCAAAAGAACAGGCAAGTCCTTCCGTGATCAGGAGGATACGGACCACCATCGAGATACCTCAGTATTAACAGAATTGCCCATTGACATACTGCAGACAGCACCACTGGATTATATGCATCTTGTCTGCCTAGGCGTTGTCAAGAAGCTAATTGTCTTGTGGTGCTCTGGTCCATTGTCTGTAAGGCTAAGCCCTGCACAGAGGAATACGTTCACTGAGAAAAGCTTGTCACTTCAGCAGCATATTCCAAAGGAGTTTTCACGCAAGCCAAGGGGCATCGAGGAGGTCGACAGGTGGAAGGCCACCGAATTTCGACTCTTTTTATTCTATACTGGGCCTGTCATATTGGACAGTGTGCTGCCGAAGCCCCTTTACAAGAATTTCCTCACCCTACATTGTGCTCTCACAATCTTAGCCCGGTGCGACCTGTGTCACGTCCAGAATGACTACGCCACATCGTTGCTGTCTCATTTTGTGGATATGTTTGCAGAGCTGTACGAAGAGCATTTCGTGTCCTACAACGTACATGGCCTGCTACATCTTGCTGATGACGTCAAAGTGCATGGTCCTGTTGACACGTTTAGTGCATTTCCATACGAAAATAACATGCAGATACTGAAGCGACAGCTTAGGAAACCGGGGACAACACTAGCCCAGCTGTATAATCGCCTTCATGAAAACAACATGCTGCTGCAAATAAAGGAAAGGACAGGAGGATACTTGGCTTTGGGAATTCCCACAGTGATGGCCCTGTCACGCCGATGTGCTGTTCACCACAGTACCGCAGCTATTTAACTGGAGAATTCGTACTGACTACGAAGGGATCAGACAGGTACTGTCTGGTTAACGGGCACATGATAGCGATAGAAAACTTTGCAACGATGCGCTCGTCCAGGCAGCCCTGCATTGTTGGGCGTGAGCTAATATCTACTGCTGATCTCTACCAAAAACCGTTCCGCTCCTCGCTGGCAGGCATACATGTTGTTTCAGAAGACAGGAAGTTAAACATGTGGCCAATGGAAAATGTGATAAAGCTTGTTGCTTTGCCTTACAAAGAACAGTTCGTCGTCATGCCTCTGATACACTTGCTTTAGTGAATGCACTGTGTGCTGCATGCTGTGTGCTAGTTGCGTTTCAGATTTCTGTTTTATTTTTCACTAATGCTGTTTTACGTTTTCATACATAGACTTTGTACGCGATCGTACACTTTCTGGACCGTGGAGAGGTGGACATTGTGCCTTGTGCGTGGCTCTGTGGCGACATGTGTACATGGCCGTCACTCCCAACGCGAACCGTCGAGAAAATGATCAAAAAGGGAGTGCCACCTGGGGACAACTGTACCGAGATACCTGTTAGTGTGAAGGGCGTGTTTGGTAAGCCAGGTGCATTGTGCTGCTTCTCTTTTAGTGCTCTTTATTTTTACTATTCCAGTGGGCTGGAATGCAGCCAGGAAGATGCTGCCCCGCGCAGTGGACAACTCTGACTTAAATGATGCAGATGAGTTGCCTGCGAAACGTGTGAGGCGTCCCAAAGTTATTGACAGTGACGATGATTTCCCCCCTGTGCCTTGCACCTTTCAATCACAAAGTACGTATAGGATTTGCTTGCCAAAATTGTGTTTCTACTGAACAACAACAACTTAATTTTTAATGTTTATTTGTTACGCCGTTTAGCAACAGACATGATTCCCTGTTTACGTTTCCCTATCGGAAGTATAGTAAATGAACGCTAGCTAGCTGATGCACATTCACTGCGGAGAAAATAACAAAGCTTGATGGCACACAGAACAGGCTGCACAACATGTGAGCCTGAGGTGTGCATCGTTCCTCTCCTGTGTCCTTCAAGCTTGATGGTCATTTTCTGTGTGGTGATGTCCAACCTAGCTTAGTAATACCTTGGTGACAACCCATTGCTTATGTTAGGCAGGACAGGTCGAGGGACAAGTGCCGGTGTCTCCGGAGACACAGACAGACAGCAGCTTGAAGGGGGTGAACCTTTGACTACGCATGCTACCAGCAACTGCGGTATGCAACATACTGAAGGGCTTTCACACATTGTAATGCACTCTTCCAATAGGCGACGAGAGTAGCAACATCCCACCGCCTGTGTCACTCAACCATCGTACTAGGGATATCCGGATTGTAGATGTGGCTTCAGGCACGTTTCCCATTTCTGTTCATGTGGTCTGGATTTATTTTGTGTGCTACAATTAATTCGCATTTTACAGAACCTTCCCCCCCTCCCTCCAGCAGTAAGTTTGCAAAGTTATGAGGTAATGATTCAACTGCAATATACATTGTATTGTTTCTGTAAAGGTTGGTCACAGTATTCTGCCACTGCTGTCAACTCCGCACCTGTTTCTGCAAGTAAGATGAACGCTATGCAACACCATGCAGCTATTGACAAGTTACAGTAATGTTCAGAAACAAACACCTACACTACCTACCATACTAATACCTTTACACTAGTGCTACATTTGCAGTACATGGGGCCTTGTCTTAGTATAATGGTCATCCTTGTTTTATCCGAAGGTCAATCCAGGTCGTCCTCATGCTGCAGCGACACAGTGCCTTTGCCTGGAGGTATATCGCTTTGCTTATAGTACATACTGTTTTATATCGTCATATTGTGACCCATTTCATTTCTCCAGAGCACCAACAGTGTCGCCCCTTCAGTACACGTGATTCACTACGCGAAGATAGGCAATGTATGTGAGAGAGTAGGAGAGTAGTGTACAAACTGCACAGTAGGATTTATGAAAGGGCACTTTGCATTGACTAGTACGGACGGTTTATTGTAGGTAGCCCCCTGGCTCCATCACGCAGCTTGATGCGTGCGGCTGAACTCAACAAAGGTAGCTAGAGCAACTGAGTAGCATGATAAGCAATGTTTAAAAAAAAAACTGGATTTCATGAAAACAAATAAACAAACAAGCAACATACTGCAAATTGCTACTAGAGTTATATACACCATTTCCTTGCCATAATAGAGCTTTTGACACTGACCCTGTGCATGAATTTTCTCGTCTTGGGAATGTGTATGTGTTATGGGACCTGGGCAGCTATGAGTAGCTACAAAAATTATGCAATTGCTAAGATACCAGGTCCAGCACCACTTGCTTCCGAGAGAGGCTTCGAAGCAGGTACATGTGAATTTTCATTGTGCAACAATAAACATAGCTATGGACTGGCTCCTCATGCGAGAATATTTGAGCATCTCTTGTCATGCATCTTGCAGTCTGTTATGTCTCACCCAATGGAAGTTACTCTAGCTTTTGCTCTGCGTTCGGTACTATTCCTGATACACATGAAATTTCACAGGTGCATCACTGAGGCGCGCTCATGCAGCTCCTGGTCACGCTATGCCAGAACACGGTATGTGGTTAATGTGAAAGATCACGAAAATTACGGCGCTGAAGTTTCTCTTGTGCATTTCACATAATCTTTTGTTTTCAGAATTGCAACTCCAGGTCTTACGAAGCCTAAATGTTATACGTCTGGCCGTACAACAACAAAGTGATTTGCTATCACAACTGACGCCGCCTTCAAGGGACCCTGTCGGTGATGTTCAGCAGCTTGTCGCACAACCATTCAGTCGTATTGAAGACTTCGAGCAGTTTGAGAGCACATTAACCCCCGCCCTGGAGAAACAATTTGTAAATTTTGGTCACCATTTCAATTATGCCTGCACTCGACACTTCACAATGGTAAATACAACGCTCTTGAATAATCCAGGTGCAAGAGCTGACACTCCTAGGTGGAGCTACACCTAAGGCCGCCGTTAAGCGGATCCTGGAATACGTCATGACCGACCAGGTCGCGGAAAAATACAGCTGGGAAGGACGTAAGGGGAAGAATGTGTTCCGCGACCTTCGTCTACCTAACATTATGATGCGTAAGTGTGTCATGTTACATGCAAGAGTGTGCTGATAGCTAAAAATGTGTTAACGTTTTCAGGTGCTGTTCACGCGCAAAAACAGCTGTCAAAGTGCACGAACTACGACCTAGAAAAGGCTACAAAGGACTGGCTTCGTCACTCAGCCGACAGACTCAAGCGGGTTGCGGATTGAACCTTCACCGTGCCACACACAGCACGCGACACAGTGCTTTAAACGTAAGCTTTTACTGCATTTTCTGCTTCCTCGTTTCATTCATGCCAGTTAACACTGTGCTACAGTTATGCTTATATTATCTCATGCTCAGTACGTCCCTCCGCTCTCATCTGAAACGGTACTTAGCAATCACGTAGCAAGTCATGGTACAGCTGCGTGCATTGGTACGTGCTGAGTGAAGTTAAATTTAAGTTAGAAAGTGTTAAGTTAGAGAGTTTTACTGAAAGAACGTTGTTCGTGAAATTGATCCCCAGTAACACCAATACATAATATTGTGTACATTGAGCAGACGATTTTGGTGCAATAGCAAAGCGATATAATTACCGAGGCACGTACACAGTGGCATGCCTGGAATTCTGCAGGTTTGCCACGTGGACACTAATGCAGGCTTTTCTTTTTCAGTGTACTCATTCCTTCAAATGAAGCATCCGCCAGCCAGCAGGTTGCACATCATATTTCCATATGCATTATATATATATATTCTGATATTATGAGGTGTGTACACGAAATAAACAATGTCTGAGGCTTAAAATCCGTTGTGCCATTTATTGAAGTAAGAAAATTATGTAATTTTAAAGAAAAATGCATGATTTAGCAAAGTCCTATTTATGTCTCAAATCCTGTGATTGACGTTCCATGGATGTTCCTGGGACATCCGTTTTGGGGTAAAAGCATAGTCCCATGGATTTCCCATGGTAATCCCCAGGCTTTCTGGGTAGATCCCATGGATATCCGAATATCCATTTTTCAATATTCCATGGACGTCCCTGGGACGTCTATGGTTTACTGGGAAGTAAAAATAGCGTACGCCCCCTTTTTCTGCAAATCAGAGGAAAGAACGATGTCACTGGGGATGGTGGTTGGCTACGTGCGTGCTATGTGGTGAAGTTCATTATTTCAGGCTAAGGAAAAGCCTGTTAGTGTCCACTCTGAGCTCAAAGGACTCCAGTTTCTGGATGATGCATCAACATCTATCAACAAGCATTCCCTCTTCACCGACCTCGAACAAAGGACACACACATCCCTAGGCCGCCTGGCTAGTGCCACCAGGTCTCTAGCCAATAGGGGGGCTCTTCCTCGGCTCCCAGCTTGTCCACCTACGCCGCCGTGGCGGGAGTTCGTGCCCGCAACAACGCTTCACATCCCGGGTCTACGGAGGAAGAGCGAGTCCAGTCCCCTAGTGGCCAGGATGGCGGCTGAGAACCTGATAAGCGACATTTATCACACACATACCCTGGTGTTCACGGATGGCTCCATTGACCACCGTTCCAAAAGTGCTACCAGCGCGTACTACATCCCGTCAATAAACAAGGCCTGGCAAGGGAAATCAGTTCGTTACCCAATCTCATCTACGACGGCCGAACTCCTGGCCTTGCTACACGCAGCTGCTGCGGTTCAAGTCACCGGAATACCTAAGGCCCTCTTGCTTACGGACTCCAGAAGTGCCCTCAACAACGTGATAAACCCCATGTGTGGTAGCATTCTGGCCCGATGTATAAGGAGATCGTGTGCCCAGCATAGGCTAACCGGAGGTGAGCTCACGCTCCAATGGATCCCATCTCATGTCGGCATCAGAGGCAACGAACGAGCGGACCAGCTAGCTTCCTCAGCACACAACAGCTGCAGCCCATCCTTAGCAGTCCCGGCCGACACTGACAGGCTCATGGTCGTCAAACAGCTAGTTGAGATGCATCATCCTTGCATACAGGACATCATGCAGAATCACCGACCCTCTCTTCCCACGAAAGATCTTCCCCGTGGTATGCAGACAATGCTCCATCGATTACGCACAGGATCTGCGTTCACGAACTCGCAACTGTGCAAGATCGGCTCCAGGGAGGACTCCAGTTGCGGACACTGTAATCATCCGGAGACATTTGCACATATCCTGACAGAATGCCGTGCATACCATACTGTAGTGTAGAAGATGAACAGCCTTTATTACAATGATGTCGATGCATATATACAGGTGGTTGGATACTAATGACGATGAGGATTAACATGACAAACATGTGGCGACACCACATTTCCTCCCCCCAGGATAATAATATTGTAGAAAAAAAAAACGAAACCAGTCTTGTCAGTATCCCAACCGTTGCGGTGGTCGTCTTTCACGGCTACCCCTGCGTAAAGGTTCTTGCCGTTTTGCTTGAGGCTCTTGCGTCGAGGTTGAAGTAACAGGCTCAAGTGGAGGGTCGACGGTAGATGCTTTACGATCGTTGCTCACAGGCAACGTAGATAACTGTGGAGGGTCGATCAACGACCAGTGAACTTCATCCTGATGGTGGACATTCTTGCGATACTTGTGAGACGCTTCTTCAGATACTTTGGAGAGTCTACTTGCGTTCCAGACCTTGCCATCATCCAGCAAGAAAGAACGGTTTCCTTGGCTTGCAACAATCATCCTTAGTGTGGAGAATAATCTGTCACCCTTCGTGACGTGTGTTGGTTGTTTTACGCGGACGAAGTCCCCAACTTTGAGAGTAACTACGTGAGCGGTGCGTTTGTTGTCGACATACTTTTTGGTCGCCAACTGCTTCTTGAGTATTTTCTCCCGTAGATTCTGCAAAGCCACGACTGGATCTACATGAAAGTCTGGAATTGGCCACCGACCACGTTCAGTCTCGTTCGTAGAGCACGTCCATGTAAGAGAACTGCCGGCGAGTATCCAGTTGTAGTGTGAGGTGTTGCACGGTACACGCCCAAGTAGTCAGTAAGTGCTGCTTCGAGGCTTCGCTTTTCGAGGATGGCCACTTGGATGAAACTTTTCAGGACACGGTTAAAACGTTCAATCAGACCATTTGATTGAGGGTGATAAATAGACGAGTAAGTGTGCTTAATACCGCGGTCGTTGAGAAACTCCTGAAAGTCCGATGAAGTAAATTGCGGCCCGCGATCAGATACAACCTCTGTGGGGTATCCTTCTCGACTGAACAGTGTGCGCAGGAAGGAGATTACTGTAGCGGACGTAACTGTGCTGCAGAAGGAGACCTCAGGCCATTTACTGTAGTAGTCCATGACACTGATCATGAACTTAGATGACTGTGGCGCACGGTGTACAGGGCCGACGATGTCGATGCCTATTTTCTCCCAAGGTCCATCCGGAAAAGGAGTTGGCTGAAGTGGTGGGGAACATGTCTTAGCGCTTTTATCTGCTGACTGGCAGATCAAGCAATTGCGGACGGAGCGCTCGACATCGGCATCCATCGCAGGCCACCAGTAGTATTGTCGAATCCGTTGTTTCGTGCGCACGATTCCTAGGTGCGATTCGTGAGCTAAAGCGATCTCCTTGGGGCGTAGGGATGGTGGTACGCCTATCCGGTCTTGCCTAAGCAGCAGACCGTCCACTTCAGACAGTTCGTCTTTGACTTGCCCGAATGCAGAGAGATTCTGGCTCATTGTATTCCTGCTTGGCCATCCTTGTTGGATGAACTTGAGGATCTGCGCTAGCAGCGGGTCGGCATAACTCTCAGCTTGGAGCTCTTGTCTCGACAGAATGCCGGAACCAGTGCAATCGATCCAGCAGATGATCTCGTCTTCATCTTGAAGGGACTCTTGAATGGAAGGAGCAGCCAAAGGTGCAGGAAGGCGCGAAAGCGCGTCTGCGATTACATTTTGTTTCCCTTTCTTGTAAACGACGTCGAACGTGTAATCCAGCAGCCTCATACACCACCGTGTTATCCGTAGTGGACGATGACCCGTACCTTGCCTGCTCAGGAGTACTTGAAGCGCTTGATGATCGGTCTGTAGTGTGAAACGGCGACCCCAGAGGTAAACGTGCCAGTGCTCCACGGCCCAGACACAGGCGAGTGCTTCCCTTTCGCCAACGGAGTAGCGTCGCTCAGCGGCTGGTAATGTTCTCGATGCGAAAGCTACAGTCTTCAGGTACGGGGCATGCTGCTGTTGAAGTACAGCTCCCAGGCCGTATGCAGACGCATCCGTGGAGACTGTAGTAGGCAGATCGGGATGAAAAAGTGCAAGTGCGGTTGATTCCATAAGCAATGACTTCAGCCTGTTGAAGGCGATTTGCCTCTCCTCGGTCCAGAGAAACGGTGCATCTCCCCGTAGAAGCTCTCGTAGTGGTTCTACTTCATCTGCGTAATTCTTTATGAACTTGGCGTAGTAACCCATCATTCCCAGAAACGAAGAGAGTGTCTTCTTATCGTCCGGGGTAGCAGCATCTTGTATCGCCTGGAGATTTGCAAGGTTAGGAGAAATGCCGTTCGGTCTGACTGTATGTCCAACAAAAGTCAGTTCTCGCACTCCGAAGACACATTTGTCGTTCAGTTTGAGTCCTGCATCAGAGATTAGCTGAAGGACACGATGAAGATTCTTCAAGTGGTCTTGCTCATTCACTCCGAAAACGATAATGTCGTCGAGATAGCATTTGACACCTGGGCAATCCTTGAAGAGGTCAAACATCATTTTTTGAAAAGCTGACGGAGCTGAAGCCAAGCCGAAACACACTCGCTCATAGCGGTACAGTCCTCTGTGAGTGATGAAGGCAGTGAGATCGCGACTCTCGGGCGCCAACAGGACCTGGTGATAAGCTGCCGTAAGGTCGAGCTTAGAAAAGACTTTGGTGCCAGCGAGTTCGTAGAGCAATTCATCGATAGTAGGCAGAGGAAAAGCGTCCACGACGACTGCTTTGTTAGGTCCTCGAAGGTCCACGCAGAGACGTAACTTCCCGTCCTTCTTCCGGGCAACGACGATAGGTGATATCCATTCGGATGCTGTGACGGGCTCGATTACGTCCATCTTGAGGAGGCGATCCAATTCCTGGGTAACCTCTTCACGTAGTGCAAACGGTAGCCTGCGTAGCTTCGCCCTCACAGGTGCGACGTCATTTCTTGTTTTAACTCGATGAGTGTAATCCTTTGCAAGTCCAAGTCCTGGCGAGAATAAATGCGCAAAGGTCTCCAAAAGATCCTGTAGGTTTGCAGGGTTAAGTGGACGTCCTAAGGCACTGTAGTGTTGGTCCATCAATGGAGATACCCAGTGCAGCAAGGCCATCCAGACCTAGAAGAGCTGTGCCTTCAGGAACGACGTAGAGAAGTAAGCGGGAAGTGCGGCTTCCGTACGTGACTGTTGCAAAAAATGACCCCAGGACTGGTATTCGTTGCTTCGAGTAGTTGTGCAAGGAAATTGACGTGCCTTCCAACTTGCAATCCGCAGCAAAGTGCGCTTCGTACAAGTCCCTGGATAAAATTGTGACTGAAGAACCGGTGTCAACCACGAATCTGATATCCGTCTTGTTGACTGTAACGGTGATGTAAATTGCGTTCTTGTGAGGAGGTCCTAACTCCAGTACCGTAGTGCAGCTAAGATCTGGAAGTCCAAACTTCTGGCCCAAACTATCTTGAACTTGAATCTGATTAGTTGATCCAGCAGCCGACCGACATACCGACGCAAGATGTCCACGTTTCTTGCATCTACGGCACTCCTTGTCCCTTGCCGGACACGTAGCGGAATTCGCGAGGTGAGTAGTTGACCCACAGCGGTAACAGGCTTTCCCAGCGAAGTTCCTTTTCAGAGTTGAGGGTGGCTTGCTACGTTGTTTCCCTTTAGCCTTCGTGAGTCGCTGGACAACTGGCGTGTCACCACGCATCAGCTGCACCTCATTGTTCGATTGTTCGATGAACCTGGCTAGGGTTAGTGCTCGTTCCAACGTGAGGCTGGAACCTTCCATCATGAGGCGTTCACGAACTTGTGGAAGACTTGCGTTTTCCAGCAATTGGTCTCTGATAATCTCTTCAAGTGTGCTTCCGAAATTGCACGTTGCAGCAAGGCCTCTTAATGCTGTTACAAATTCGTCGATCGTCTCACCGGGAAGTTCAGACCGATGGCGAAACTTGCGTCGTTCTGCGATGACGTTGAAAGTTTCTGCATATCGAGCTTCCAACGTGGCTATAGCTTCTGCGTAGGGATCGCGTGCTTCTTCCTTCTTGTCAGTTGAAGGGCTCGCGGTGACTTGAGGTACCGGGAGTGTGAAGAAAATTCGTTGGCCTTCCGTACCTAGTGCATGTAGCAGTAAAGCTTTCTTACGCTTCGAAGATAACCTTGCGTCCGTCACGCAATCCAAATAATTCTCGAACATCCGGCGCCATTGCGCCCATGGAATGTAAGGCTTGCCAGGTAACTCCAAAAATGGCGGTACGGATGGAAGGCTTCCGTAGCTCATGACATACAGCAGAAGAACGCAAGAAGGACAAGCAGGTCCAATTGCTCGTCGCCAAAATGTAGTGTAGAAGATGAACAGCCTTTATTACAATGATGTCGATGCATATATACAGGTGGTTGGATACTAATGACGATGAGGATTAACATGACAAACATGTGGCGACACCACACATACCATGCGGGAAACCCATCTTCCCCACGCCAGGCCTGGTATACTGACGGACGTCCTCTTCCCCGAAGGTCCTTGTGCGGAACGACTTTCAAAAACTCGCGGCCTCGTGCGCTTTCTTCAAGAAACGGGCCTAGCGGAGAGACCACTCTAGTGCACCTCCCACCTACAGTGTGCTTCCGTCCCATCAGTACCGGTCATCCTGCCTCTACATCACTTTGAAGTCCTCAACTCCCCTCTCCCACTTTCTTTTCCTTTTTTTTTTGGCTATAGTCGTGACGGTGCCCACTTGAGTGCGGCCAACAACGGCAAGCTACCTCGACCCCCCCCCCCCTCATTATTTCAGGGTGCACCACGATCAACATTTATTTCAGTTCTCAAAAGTGCAACGGCGTCTTCATTGCGTACCGCTAAGTGGCCTAAGAGGTGAACACTTTTATTCTTAAGCTTCCTCGACACCGGCAAAGTTGAATAACTAGCACTGATAATATGTAGAGGTGGGCAGACTACAACACAGTATTTGCGGCAGTCGTCGCACTAACAATCTTAGGCAGGAGACATGCCTGGAGACAGATGGCTCTCCTGCTTGATGACGATACACAGGAGACATGCCAATACATATATGCCTGTAAAATAAAATTTTCTGAATAGGAGACGATAACAGTATGATATGGGCAAGTTTTCTCTTGTCCCATTCTACAGTTGGCAATACGAAGCAGGAGACGATAAGGATAAGCTAAACAGCTCATCTAATCATTCAACAATAAGTAGGAGACGGATGAGTACAGCCCTGTAGCACTTTCAACTACCTCTTCTTCCGTGGCTCATCTCATACAGTCAACAATACAAGAACTTTAGACTTGAATTCTAGCCAGGGCACTTCTCCTACGTGTTTCGCCGCAGTTGGAGAAGGTCTTGCACCCATGGCAAGCCTGTCCGGTCGTCTGGTCACAGAGGTGGGCAAAGTCACGACGGACGCCCTGGGGGAATGTGCGTCCTGGGCAGGCAGGTCCCTGGCAGGCGTCCTGGGCAGGTCCTACGGTTCTCGGCAGATCATCGGTCCTCCATTGGATGACCTTTCGTGACACCATTCAGTGGTTAAACCTGAGGCAGCTAGCAACAGTGTTGGCGTCGTTCGACCAGGCAAAAGCTTTTGACAGAGTGCGTTATTCGTATCTATTCTCCGCGATTACAGCTTACGGCTTTCATGAAGCGTGGATTCGCTTTGTGGAAGTGTTGTACCTCGGTGCGAAAAGCTGCTCTCCGTTACGGGTGGTCGATCGCGTCCAATGGAAATTCCGCAAGATGTATAGCAGGGCTGTCCCCTTTCTTCTGTATTGTACGCTGTCGCAATCAACCCACTCCTGGCTCGTTTAGGTTCCCTACCTCTCCTTAGATTGTCTGGTGGTTGCCCCTCGTGTTTTCGCGTATGCAGATGATATCTCTTCCATGCTACCAGGGGAAGTTCCCCTTCAACATGTGCTGAGACTTTCGAGGATTTTTGTAAGATGTCTGGCGCACTACTCTATCGGTCTAAGAGCGGTGCCCTCCCTCTACATTAATGCACGACCTCCTCGGCGTACCGTATTCAAAACCCTTGTTAAAAAGGCTAAAAAGGCTAGTTCGCCTGTGTGCTTCGTGAGCGCGCACACTCAACTTTTATGCAAATAGGCAATGTGGTGACCACGAGGACAACGTAATGATTGATGCCCTGAGGGAATGTCAGCCCTACGCTGACTTAAGGGAAATTTCCCGACACATGTTTGAAAGCGTCACAGGAAAACTGAGGGTAAAAAACCTAGACAGCACAGCCGCCGGCTCCTCTGTGAGCAGTCGCCGCACTAACAATATTTAGGATAATAATAGAGCTACCTACAGAGGTACGCTAGTACACACGTGGAAGTGTGTACTAGCGTACCTCTGTAGGTAGCTTTCCGCACTAACAATCGACTATCGCTTGGGGTAGCGGAGAAGGGCCACATTAATAACGCGGTCCGCTGCTGGGTGGGTTGTGTCTTTGCGCGGCCGATAAAAAAGGTTGTGGGGGCAGTACAGCTTGCGATGCTGTTCCGGAAAGATTTTTCTTCAATCTTTCGGTATTGTTTCCGGAAAAGGGTTTCTCTTTTGACTATCATCTCATAAAGTACTTACTGAGTACGATACTGTCGCCAAAGTGACTCGCGTGACCTTCCCTCAGAAGAAGCTAGAGGGTATTGAAACGGGCAACCGGCGCTCTTATGGAAATGCGGACCCCAGACCCGAACTTCATAAGTGTGTGCATGGTAAGCGTGAGACCGTCTGCTCCGACGGTATGAAACGAGTTTGTATGCGGTGTGGCGCAGAGGGCCACTTCAAAAAAGACTGCACGCTCTCAGTGTTCTCGCTGAAGTGATTTGTGGGCACGAGAGGTGCGATGCTTCGTCTCTAAGCGCTGTGGTAGGAATCACGCTGGATCCGAAAGCTTGGCTACAACAGGGGCATCCCGTGTTTCTGGTAGCGGTGTGCTATCAATTGCTCCAATTGAAGCGCACCCCGTGCAGGCGCTCGCGGACGAGAGTGTCACGGCTGAGGTGGTATGTCCAGTGGGAGTGCCTCAAGTACCGTTAGTGTTGCGGAAGGGCCTTTCGCGGTCCGTGCTGGCAGTCAAAATGGTAGAGGAGACGCAGTTCGTGGTGACGGTGCCGATACCGACGACACCGTCGCAGGTGTCTCGTCTCTGCTGCTAGCGCCGTTAGCAGTCCTGCTGGTGCTGTCAGTGTTTCAGTGTAGTATAGTCAGTTGTGGTACCCTAGATGCAAGAGATGCTTCTCCAGTTGAGCACGCTAGTGCTCTCGTTGATGGCGTTGTGGCAGCGCGTAACTCCCACATTACCGAAGCTATCAGCGACGAGGATGACAGTGTTGTGTCCTCAGACTCCGAGCACTTGGTGATTGATGAGGACCCTAAGATAGTGCACGTCGAATATAAGGATTTTCCAGCTTCTGTCGCTAAACGTATGCGTGTGCAATCCGACGGCTCCCAAGTGCATGATGACTCTCAAATGGACAATGAGTCCTACTCTTAAATTCGCTGCATTTCCTTTCTTAATGCCTCTGTTCAGTCCTGCAACCTTAAACGTCCGGGGGATTAGGGAGGCCAAGCATATGGAGGTTGTCCATTGGGCAAAGCTGGCAGGTGTGGACATAGTCCTTCTTGAAGAGAGTGGTTGCCCTTACGGGCGTGCGATCAAGTCCCTTGATGATTTACATGGGCTCAGAGCATTTTTCAGTCCTGGCTCGCCACACAGAGCAGGCGTGGGTATTCTAGTGTTGCCGTCATTCCGGGGTACCGTCCGGTGGTTCGACACAGACACCGAAGGTAGGGTTGTGGCGGCGGAGTTAGAGTACGGCAGTAGTGCTTTTCGCATTGTTAATGTTCGCGCCCCTGCCCGTAACAGTGAGCGCTCAGATGATTTCTTTCGCACAATTGACCCTTTTTTCTATTGTAACCAAAATTTACTCTTTGCGGGCGACTTCAACTGCACGGTAGACTGACAGCACGGCAGACAAGCAAATAGAGGACTTGCGCGCTTAGTATATTGCGCGCCAGGACTGTCGGATTTCATCTCCCGCTTTGTGACGCGACCTCCTGGGGATCTCACGGATCATGTTGGTGTTCTGTTATCTGTATCTGGCCTGCTAAATTTTCGCTCTGGCTCCAGTTTTTGGCGCCTAAACGTGTCTTTGCTCAACGACCCCTCAATTAAATACGACGTAAAAAAGTGGCTTCCGGATCTTTGTTCCGCACCCGATTTCGGTCCCAGTCACTGGGAGGCTCTCAAGCTGGATGTAGTACACCGTTTTCAGCATTGGGGCAGACAGCACGCGCGGGAACACCGGCAGTGTAGAGGTGCACTCAGGCAGGTGTAGGCTGTGCTTCGCATCCCTGACTCAGGCAGTCCTGAATCCTGAGTCCGGTATCCAGGACGTGCGGAGGCACCTGGCCTCTCTCCGAATGCAGCCCAGACGCAAATTTGTTACGCAACGCTATGTGGTGCGCTGATGCGGGAGCTATATTGCTCCCGTGTGTTACTCAAGCGCTATGTAGCAGAAAACCAGGAATTACGAATTACTGAGCTCCGGTCAGCTGACGGCTCAATTCTGACTTATCCCGCTGATATTCAGGAAGCAATGCGTGAGCATTGTGCGGCCCTTTATCAGAAGTCACCTCACGACGAGCCTGTTATCAGCCGAGGGTGCCTACTGCCGGCGAAACTAATAGAGCATATTGACTCAGGGCCGCTCACGCAAAATGATGTTTTTGCGTGTCTCCTCAATGACGACCGGAAAGTGCCATGCCATTGGTGGCCACCCAGTTGAGTTTTACAAGCGCTTCTGGAGTGTGATTGGTTTTTGCATGACTCGGGTTTTTGCTTAACCCAGCAGACTCTGCTTAACCCAGCGGTTGCTATGCCCCAGCATGCAGAATGGTGGAAAGACAAGTCTCGAAAACTGGACCGAGATGCTTATCGTCCGGTTACTTTACTGACGAGCGATTATAAGGTTTTAGCTAAAACTCTTCTATTGCGCGTTTCTGTTTCTGTTGAAGAAGGTGTTACATCCTTGCCAAGCATGTTCCGTCCCCGGCAGATCCTCAGACCTTCATAGAATCTCTCTTCGCGATGCCATCCACTGAGTTAACAGTGGCCATGCCCCCGCTGTACTGGCGTCCTTCGATCAGTTCAAAGCATTTGATCGTGTGCGCCACGCATACCTGTTCTCTCGGCTGAGGGCATGTGGGTTCGCCGTTGCTTGGGTCAGTTATGTGGAGACCTTGTATAGCGGCACTAGAAGCCTTGTCTCTGTCGCTGGCGTACTGTCGTCCCCCTTTGAACTTGTGGGGTCCGTCAGGGATGTCCTCTCTCTCCCGCCTTGTACGCCATTGCCATCAACCCTCTACTCGAGAGACTGTGCTCGCTTCCTGTTACATTGCCGCTGCCCAATGGATGGCCCCCACCTGTTTTTGCGTTCGCGTACGACGTCTCTGTCATCGTTTCTTGTGGGTGTTCCCTAGGGCCTGTTTTGAAGGCGTTTGAGGATTACGGAGCTCTTTTAGGGGAAAGACTGAATAGATCAAAAAGTTCAGCACTGTTTTTTAACCTCCAGCCTCCCTGCGGGGCTCCTTTCTGTGTTCCAGTGAGGCCAGAAGTCGAAATATTTGGTGTGACTTTTGATTGCACTGGTATATCTCGCGTAAATTGGCCACTAGTGTTTAATCGTTGCAGAGCTGTCCTGCGGCCGCTTAAGTTTGTTGATTTGCCCATCACTTTTCGCGCTCATCTGCTAGTGGCCTGGTACTACAGTCGCCTGTGGTTTCTGGGAGTCGTTGCCACGCCACCACCACAAATTCAAACTGCCATCACTAGGCACGCATTCCGTTTCTTCTGGGGCAGTTCGGTGGAGTGGGTCGCGTGGTCGCGCTTGCATCGTACACGTGACCAGGGCGGCTTAGCCTTGCCGGTGGTGCTCGACAAGTGTCTTGCATTCCAATGGCGCGTTTATTTTGAGGCGTTGCACACTCCCGAGCACCCGGCGTGCGCATTAGTGCAGTAGTCTCTGAGATGTGCTACCAGGTGGTTCGTTGAGAGCCCTAGGTTTCGGCCTAGGTCCGAAGTCCTGCCACATTAATACAGTGCCTGTGTTGATGTTGTACGGCGTTTGGGACTCCAGCTTCAGGACGCTGACATCCAGTTATGGGCTGTCAGCGGTTTTTATACAGCTATCTGGGAGTTGTAGTCTGGTCCTCCGGTTCCTTCGGACGAAACTGTCTTGGGGTCGAATCACTGAGGCCAGCTAGATGCCCGCCGCGCCAGCCTTCAGTGGAAGGTGGTCCACGATGTTATTCCTCTTCGTGAGCGACTACTCCGTTTTCACATATTTCGCTCTGACGGTTGCCCGTCTTGCGGGATGTGTGAAACCGCAGAGCACTGTTTCAGGCGTTGTCGTGTTCCTCTTTTGCTGTGGCGCCAGACTAACCCAGATATTTCAGCTGTCGACTGTCGCCTCGGCCACCGTACAGTTCCTGAAACCGTTGCCAGTTCCGGGCGTTCAGTGTAAACAATTGGTATTATTAATTACCGAGATCAACTTTCAAATTTGGATCTGTCGTTGCCGGCTGGCTTTCGGTGGCCCAGACTTCGGAGACGCAGATATATTTCAGGCTGTCAGGGCAGGGCTTCGTAGCCACATTGTCCGTGAGCAAGCACTGTACACTCTAAATCGCTTTACACCTTAAATGGTGTAAATCAAAATGTTCATGGCGCACACCTTTTAAGGTGTATTTTAACACCCTCATGGCAATTGGGGTGTAAAGGGTGTAACGCCGAATAAACTGTTGGGTTTGTGGCAATATGCTGGTAACTGTGTTTTCACAATTACCAGCGTATTGCGTATAATCACATTGAGGTCCATATATGTATGCACATCAAGGTGACTGAATATGTGTGTAAACATAGCCGACATGCACATGCACAGCCGACATACAGACAATCGCGGCAGCTGTGCATGGCAATGAAGCATGGCAGCTGTATATAGCTTTTCGTGAAACTGTAGACCTTCTCATGAGCAGGCACCTCCCCCATATGCATGTTCATTACTTAGAACGCTGCATTTATTCACTGCATATTTCTTCAAGGCTTTGCAGTGTTGTACCCACAGATACCCCTGTAAAATGCATTACGTTGTTCATTATCCGCGACTCATCAGGATGTTTGGTCCTTTCCTATCTGTATGGTTGTACGCGTTTCGAAGGGAAACACCAGCATTTTAAAGATGTTGCTAGAAAAAATCGACATTTTAAGAACATAACCCTTTCATTAGCCAGAAGACATCAATTTTATCAAATGTATGTGTGGTCGCAGCCCTTCATGAGAAATGCCACATCTACTAATGGTTCCAAGGAGATACTACTTCAACATGCCCCAGAAGCAATTCAGTGTTACATTCATGACCGTGATATTCACGCAGAATCTATAGTCTATGTGAAAAGTGCAGTTGATAATGATAACACATTTGCTGTTGGTTTGGCAAAGAATCTTCCGAGGAAGACTTACTCGTGTTCATTAAGATTGCAGGCATACATGTTATTAACTCTGATACCATTTTTCTCATACAAACATTAACTACAGTTGAGTATGATGAGCACTATCATGTATTTGTTCTGTCTTGCAATGAGGAGCAACGTGTTTTAAGAAATTTAAGCACTATCTCAACAGATCTTCTAAATTTGCATGAATTACCAGATGGTAGACGTGTTGTAAATCCAGGGCATGCACTTTTGTAATGTAACTTCCTGCTCCCTGTTGTTGTATGTATTTACTTTTGTTCATGTGAACGAAAACAAACGTACTCCTTTTATACACCCAGGCGACACACTATCACCATATATTTCACCTGAGGGTGTAGTACACCATTGCTACACCCTCAGAGACTTCCAAAACAAAGTTGTAGGGTGTGAAAGGGATGTGATCGTTGTTAATACACCTATTTTACACCTTTAAAGGTGTGAAACGATTTAGAGTGTATGGTCTTGTGGAGTGCTCTCGCTGCTGGCTGACGTCTACTCGTCTTTTCCGCCACGTTCAGGGTGAGTGGCAAATCATGTTCTAGCCAGCTCGCTAGGATCGTACTGCGCTCAGCAGCGGCTCTCCCGTGTTTGGATTGTTCGCCTGGTGTGGTCAGTACGAAAAGCACTCTCCTATAGAGAGTGTTGTTATCTAGCTTGTAGGACTGTAACGTAAAGTTAGTGTCTGTCCAAAGGGGACTACCTCCATATAGGTAGCACTCCTGCTTGATGACAATACACACGCTGTTGATGACAATACTCGTGGGTGCCCAGGCGCGCTGCTGGCATCGCCTGCTGGAGATCGCTACATCGGAACGGCGCTCATTGCACGAGAGCGGGCGGCGTTACGATGCTGCGATCCAGGCGATGCCAGCACTCTGCCGAAACTTCAGTAACTCATCAACTTTGCCAACAAGTGCACAAGTACTCACTGTTCAAAGTTGCGCGGTATCATACGTGATAAACAGGCAGGCAACACACTGCATGAATTACCTCATTTCATTTTTGTGTGGCGCTTGCCTCCAAAGTGTAAATGCGAACCTGCAGTTGCTGCAGGAGCTGGTACTCTACGCGATAAGAGTTGGGGTATCCTCTACAGAACACCCTTTTCCCAAATGATGTTTTCAATTATGTTTTTCAATGGATTACGCCCCTAATAAAAGTGTTGTTCTTAAAGAACCTATAGTAGGAGTGATTCCTATATAATATCCTTCAGTAAACGCTGTACTAAAATACACCAGCCACTGTGGTGTGAAAAAAGGAGTCAGTTATAGGACAAGCAATTTACTCAAAAAAGGTGTAAAATGATTTACTGTGATATGCGCGGCATTATGTCAGCATATGTTCGATAGTCTCTTAAAATAGGATTTCACCGCATATAGCACGCTCTCAGCAAACCACCACTTGGGATAACACCGTTCTGGCCAATAATTGTTTAAGAACGGGCGCAGTACCCCTTTTGCTGACACTATGCAGTTATGTTAGTTGCTATAAAAAAACATCCGGACCCACGCATTACATAAATTCGGGGGAGGGGGGGGGTATCACGAAATTGATATTCTATGATATATTTGTTCCAACCTCAAACATCAATTGTCTCGTGGTGGTTATCATTCTGTGCAATGGCTGAACTTCACCGTGCTATGCGGCGAAGTTATGTTTTAAGAGTGCAGAGTGCAATGACTACAGTTTCTCTTCGTAATAAGGAACATTCACCACGGCGCCGTGTTGATGAGTAAAACGTGCGCTAGTGACGCGTAAATACCGTGTACGGCCTGCTTAAAACATCCAATTTCGCGCGTGTTCACTTTATGTACGGGCTGCCAACACCTGAACAGCGAACACCGTTGAAGTTACCCTGTGGCGTTAGCATCGCTCAGTATAACAGCAACTGTTCAATAAAGGCGAAAAGGAATTGGGTTCGCCCGGCTGACGTCACGACTTTAAATTAGTATACTCACGTTAATGCGCAACACCTGCGTCAAGAAAAGCGGTGCACTTTCACAACTCACTCACAACTGCAGTAACTGTTCTGCAGGGCACCCCTCTTGAAACTCGTTTAGATTTCCTCTCGCTGCGTGGCATAGAATTTTCGTCATGTACGCTTCGTTACTACTGCTCTTAGTGTGGACACTCCTACTGGTAAGCAAACTTGAGAAGATTAGGTTCAGAGGACTCTACTGGTCGGCTGTACAAAGCAGTATAGTACGATGAAAGATTGAGGTCACTGAAAAGAATGACCAGCTGTAGGACTCGGACCCACGCCTTCTGGATTACCGGTCCAGCGTTCTACCAAGTTTAGCTGAAGGGCTTAGCTCAATTGGTAGCTCTCTGGACCGGTAATCCAGAAGATGTGGGTTCGAGTAATCACTCTTAATTTTTTTACATCCTTTAGGGTGTATTATGGGTGTAATCCATTCGGGCGATAACTCATTCCCTTTAGGGTGTAATATAACACCCTTTTCCACAGGCTACACCCTCAAAAAACAGGCTATAACCTGTGGAAAAACGGTGTTATAGTGCACCCTAAAGGATGTGAGTTATCGCACTTTTGGATTACACCCCTAATACATACTAAAAGGTGTAAAATATTAAGAACCATACAGTTGGCTAAGCTTTTCAATTACTTCCATCTTTCATGATTAATTTCGTAGGTAATTGAGTACGTACGCAACGCCGTTACCGTAATCGAATCGATACTCTATGTTCGGCAACACAGTGTGGGTCGCGATACTTTTTTTTTCCTTTAAGTAGATACTGGAATAGTATTTCGGCTACAAATTTGTGGTAACGCGATCTCCGTGTCGCTACCGATACATATACTCTCATAGTGCACCCCCCTCCCTTCTGCACCGGCCATATTTCTTACTTTTATTCATTTTCACTGGTTCGCCTGGCGCGTACCAGTGTACGGTTTGGAGAAACCTCAGTAAGATGGCAGACGAGGAGTTTGAGCGACCCCTATTGCAAATTCCAACCAACATATCGAAGAGTCTGTATATGCTTTTGCGATTCCAGTTTTAAACAGTTTCGATGCCGGAAGAATGTTTCCGATATGAGTTGTGCCGTTCCTTGCAACGGCGTTATGAAATACACTGGTATATCATGGTATATACTAGTGTCTTTAGTATCGTTCATGCATTGACCTAGTCCACATTTCCTTGTGCACTGTAAGTACACGAATGCGCGCGAGCGCGAACGTTTCTTCTCCTTCTTGATTGTCGGGGACACCATGTATTCTAACTCGTTTTTACCATCCTGATGATCGCACCTCATTAGTCCTGGCCAATCTCCCTCACGGATAAGCGCCATCCCGCTCAAGGAGCAATGACAACAACACCAGCGACATCCCCAGAAGCGGAAGATGGGAAAAGCGTCATAGCTTTCTGATGTCACGTGAGCGCCAGCGCTCAACGTCATGTCTTCACGTACACTGCTAACCGTGGGGAATATCCTGCTACACAGCCACCAGATGTTCCATAGCAGACGTCAGGAAAACACGCTGACGGTGTCGTCTGCTAAGGGTCGTCTGTTAAATACGCAGTACGCCACTCCAGATATTCCGCACCGTGTGAATGTTCAACATAACACGAGACGGAACTTCGGCTCTGTGAGAAGTCTTTTGGCATTTTTCTTTCACTAGAATATTCCGTGAGGATGTCGCTCGTGTCAATACACGGATGAGTTACATTTTGAAAGAACAGGGTGCTTATGGAGGTTTTGAATCATGTTATGTTGTGTGTTGTGCTGTCTATCTGCTTTTGTATGTTGCGCTCTATATAATTTCGCTTTAAATTTCTTTCACAATTTACAGAGGGATGTGGTAAGAGCGAAGTTCGACGAACATGTCATGATCATAGGAAGGGAGTTGCCTCAGGACAAAAGCAGGCTTCTGTCCTGAGGCAACTCCCTTCCTAAATTTCTACCGGTTCGCTGGATTTCTACCCATCTATGTCATGATCATGTCTTTTGTACTCATTTAATTGTTGCCAAAGGGGCCCATGAGAGATGGATTATACCCAACGACGGCAGGTGGCTGGTCATATGAAGATGGCGCTTTGCTACTCGACGTCAAGGCGTCATCGCGGGCCCAGCGATCCCGTCGGGAGACACACGAGAACATAGAGGTGCGAAGTAGGAAACCCACTTCTACGGGCTGCCATTGTTGCAAGGACGCTGCGGACGATAGAGGCTCTCTTGGTATGTGGCGGCGGCGGTAACTCAGGGAACTGGCATGGGCCTGATGCACTGAAGTTTCGCTCGGCGACCGCAGCGCGAACTCCCTCCTCATGTGAAGCGCCCCCTTTCTAAACGGTCGCGTCCGGTGCGTCCTCTGCCTTCGCTGAGCGCGGATGTTATCCCTTTTGTGGAAATCATTGTGCCACGATTTTTCAGAGCCGCAGTTTAGGCGATGCATAGAAACAAACACGCACAACAGGATCCTCAACTTGCGGCAGGCCCCAGGCAACTTGAGGCTTGTGTTGTGCTTGTCTGTTTCCATGTTCCAACCTCAGAACCTAAGTTGAGTCATTTACAACCATAGTTTTTGGCGCTCTACGGTCTCAGTCGCTTTTGCGCCAAAAACCTCCAATTATCATCATTGTTGTAATTGTAGACTGACTGACTGACGACTGTTCAAGATGAACGAGGCAGGTTTAATGAGATAGGAACGAATGTGTGCGTGAGCGCATGCACTAGTGCGCATGCTCCTTAAAAGGGGCGTTGGTTGTCGGCTTCTTCCAACACCCCCTCTCGACAATCAGCCCTAAAAGACGCTCATACGGTCCCTGAGCCCCTCGAACCGTGGTTTCGGAAGAGGTTTGGTAAAGATGTCCGCGACCATGTCGCTGGTTTGACAGTACTGGAGTTTGACAACCTTTCTCTCAACTAAGTCTCTCAGGTGGTGGTGCCGTACGTCGATGTGCTTGGTCCGTGCGCTGACGCCCTCACTGATCTAGAGCTTGACGCAGCCCTGGTTGTCTTCATACATACAGGTCGGCTCGTCGTCCCTATAACCGAAGTCAGCTAGCAGCTGTCGAAGCCACAGCACCTCCTGTGAAGCGTGTGCGGCCGACACGTATTCTGCTTCCGTGGAGGAAACAGCTACCGAAGTCTGTTTCTGGTTGACTTCCTGTCGGTGACGTCTCCTGTCCAGTCTGCACCTGCGTAACAGACAAGCCTTGCTTTCGACTCCCCTGAGAGCCGCAACTCGTAATCGACGGTTTGCTTAAGGTATCGAAATACCTTCTTGACTGCAGTCCAGTCACAGTGGCGTGGGTGGCTAACACGCTGGCAAAGGTAACCCATGGCGCAGGCTATGTCGGGGCGTGTTGTCGTGCTCAGGTATAGCAGCTCTCCGACCGCTTGACGATAGTGGTCCTTATCTGGTAGCAGCTCATCACCCAAGAGCTTCGGGTAGTCTGTATTTATGGGAATGACGCTCCCCTTGGCGTCATCAAGCCGGTACTTTGCTAATAGTGTGGTGATTGATGTATTGTTTCTGTAAAGGTTGGTCACAGTATTCTGCCACTGCTGTCAACTCCGCACCTGTTTCTGCAAGTAAGATGAACGCTATGCAACACCATGCAGCTATTGACAAGTTACAGTAATGTTCAGAAACAAACACCTACACTACCTACCATACTAATACCTTTACACTAGTGCTACATTTGCAGTACATGGGGCCTTGTCTTAGTATAATGGTCATCCTTGTTTTATCCGAAGGTCAATCCAGGTCGTCCTCATGCTGCAGCGACACAGTGCCTTTGCCTGGAGGTATATCGCTTTGCTTATAGTACATACTGTTTTATATCGTCATATTGTGACCCATTTCATTTCTCCAGAGCACCAACAGTGTCGCCCCTTCAGTACACGTGATTCACTACGCGAAGATAGGCAATGTATGTGAGAGAGTAGGAGAGTAGTGTACAAACTGCACAGTAGGATTTATGAAAGGGCACTTTGCATTGACTAGTACGGACGGTTTATTGTAGGTAGCCCCCTGGCTCCATCACGCAGCTTGATGCGTGCGGCTGAACTCAACAAAGGTAGCTAGAGCAACTGAGTAGCATGATAAGCAATGTTTAAAAAAAAAACTGGATTTCATGAAAACAAATAAACAAACAAGCAACATACTGCAAATTGCTACTAGAGTTATATACACCATTTCCTTGCCATAATAGAGCTTTTGACACTGACCCTGTGCATGAATTTTCTCGTCTTGGGAATGTGTATGTGTTATGGGACCTGGGCAGCTATGAGTAGCTACAAAAATTATGCAATTGCTAAGATACCAGGTCCAGCACCACTTGCTTCCGAGAGAGGCTTCGAAGCAGGTACATGTGAATTTTCATTGTGCAACAATAAACATAGCTATGGACTGGCTCCTCATGCGAGAATATTTGAGCATCTCTTGTCATGCATCTTGCAGTCTGTTATGTCTCACCCAATGGAAGTTACTCTAGCTTTTGCTCTGCGTTCGGTACTATTCCTGATACACATGAAATTTCACAGGTGCATCACTGAGGCGCGCTCATGCAGCTCCTGGTCACGCTATGCCAGAACACGGTATGTGGTTAATGTGAAAGATCACGAAAATTACGGCGCTGAAGTTTCTCTTGTGCATTTCACATAATCTTTTGTTTTCAGAATTGCAACTCCAGGTCTTACGAAGCCTAAATGTTATACGTCTGGCCGTACAACAACAAAGTGATTTGCTATCACAACTGACGCCGCCTTCAAGGGACCCTGTCGGTGATGTTCAGCAGCTTGTCGCACAACCATTCAGTCGTATTGAAGACTTCGAGCAGTTTGAGAGCACATTAACCCCCGCCCTGGAGAAACAATTTGTAAATTTTGGTCACCATTTCAATTATGCCTGCACTCGACACTTCACAATGGTAAATACAACGCTCTTGAATAATCCAGGTGCAAGAGCTGACACTCCTAGGTGGAGCTACACCTAAGGCCGCCGTTAAGCGGATCCTGGAATACGTCATGACCGACCAGGTCGCGGAAAAATACAGCTGGGAAGGACGTAAGGGGAAGAATGTGTTCCGCGACCTTCGTCTACCTAACATTATGATGCGTAAGTGTGTCATGTTACATGCAAGAGTGTGCTGATAGCTAAAAATGTGTTAACGTTTTCAGGTGCTGTTCACGCGCAAAAACAGCTGTCAAAGTGCACGAACTACGACCTAGAAAAGGCTACAAAGGACTGGCTTCGTCACTCAGCCGACAGACTCAAGCGGGTTGCGGATTGAACCTTCACCGTGCCACACACAGCACGCGACACAGTGCTTTAAACGTAAGCTTTTACTGCATTTTCTGCTTCCTCGTTTCATTCATGCCAGTTAACACTGTGCTACAGTTATGCTTATATTATCTCATGCTCAGTACGTCCCTCCGCTCTCATCTGAAACGGTACTTAGCAATCACGTAGCAAGTCATGGTACAGCTGCGTGCATTGGTACGTGCTGAGTGAAGTTAAATTTAAGTTAGAAAGTGTTAAGTTAGAGAGTTTTACTGAAAGAACGTTGTTCGTGAAATTGATCCCCAGTAACACCAATACATAATATTGTGTACATTGAGCAGACGATTTTGGTGCAATAGCAAAGCGATATAATTACCGAGGCACGTACACAGTGGCATGCCTGGAATTCTGCAGGTTTGCCACGTGGACACTAATGCAGGCTTTTCTTTTTCAGTGTACTCATTCCTTCAAATGAAGCATCCGCCAGCCAGCAGGTTGCACATCATATTTCCATATGCATTATATATATATATTCTGATATTATGAGGTGTGTACACGAAATAAACAATGTCTGAGGCTTAAAATCCGTTGTGCCATTTATTGAAGTAAGAAAATTATGTAATTTTAAAGAAAAATGCATGATTTAGCAAAGTCCTATTTATGTCTCAAATCCTGTGATTGACGTTCCATGGATGTTCCTGGGACATCCGTTTTGGGGTAAAAGCATAGTCCCATGGATTTCCCATGGTAATCCCCAGGCTTTCTGGGTAGATCCCATGGATATCCGAATATCCATTTTTCAATATTCCATGGACGTCCCTGGGACGTCTATGGTTTACTGGGAAGTAAAAATAGCGTACGCCCCCTTTTTCTGCAAATCAGAGGAAAGAACGATGTCACTGGGGATGGTGGTTGGCTACGTGCGTGCTATGTGGTGAAGTTCATTATTTCAGGCTAAGGAAAAGCCTGTTAGTGTCCACTCTGAGCTCAAAGGACTCCAGTTTCTGGATGATGCATCAACATCTATCAACAAGCATTCCCTCTTCACCGACCTCGAACAAAGGACACACACATCCCTAGGCCGCCTGGCTAGTGCCACCAGGTCTCTAGCCAATAGGGGGGCTCTTCCTCGGCTCCCAGCTTGTCCACCTACGCCGCCGTGGCGGGAGTTCGTGCCCGCAACAACGCTTCACATCCCGGGTCTACGGAGGAAGAGCGAGTCCAGTCCCCTAGTGGCCAGGATGGCGGCTGAGAACCTGATAAGCGACATTTATCACACACATACCCTGGTGTTCACGGATGGCTCCATTGACCACCGTTCCAAAAGTGCTACCAGCGCGTACTACATCCCGTCAATAAACAAGGCCTGGCAAGGGAAATCAGTTCGTTACCCAATCTCATCTACGACGGCCGAACTCCTGGCCTTGCTACACGCAGCTGCTGCGGTTCAAGTCACCGGAATACCTAAGGCCCTCTTGCTTACGGACTCCAGAAGTGCCCTCAACAACGTGATAAACCCCATGTGTGGTAGCATTCTGGCCCGATGTATAAGGAGATCGTGTGCCCAGCATAGGCTAACCGGAGGTGAGCTCACGCTCCAATGGATCCCATCTCATGTCGGCATCAGAGGCAACGAACGAGCGGACCAGCTAGCTTCCTCAGCACACAACAGCTGCAGCCCATCCTTAGCAGTCCCGGCCGACACTGACAGGCTCATGGTCGTCAAACAGCTAGTTGAGATGCATCATCCTTGCATACAGGACATCATGCAGAATCACCGACCCTCTCTTCCCACGAAAGATCTTCCCCGTGGTATGCAGACAATGCTCCATCGATTACGCACAGGATCTGCGTTCACGAACTCGCAACTGTGCAAGATCGGCTCCAGGGAGGACTCCAGTTGCGGACACTGTAATCATCCGGAGACATTTGCACATATCCTGACAGAATGCCGTGCATACCATACTGTAGTGTAGAAGATGAACAGCCTTTATTACAATGATGTCGATGCATATATACAGGTGGTTGGATACTAATGACGATGAGGATTAACATGACAAACATGTGGCGACACCACATTTCCTCCCCCAGGATAATAATATTGTAGAAAAAAAAACGAAACCAGTCTTGTCAGTATCCCAACCGTTGCGGTGGTCGTCTTTCACGGCTACCCCTGCGTAAAGGTTCTTGCCGTTTTGCTTGAGGCTCTTGCGTCGAGGTTGAAGTAACAGGCTCAAGTGGAGGGTCGACGGTAGATGCTTTACGATCGTTGCTCACAGGCAACGTAGATAACTGTGGAGGGTCGATCAACGACCAGTGAACTTCATCCTGATGGTGGACATTCTTGCGATACTTGTGAGACGCTTCTTCAGATACTTTGGAGAGTCTACTTGCGTTCCAGACCTTGCCATCATCCAGCAAGAAAGAACGGTTTCCTTGGCTTGCAACAATCATCCTTAGTGTGGAGAATAATCTGTCACCCTTCGTGACGTGTGTTGGTTGTTTTACGCGGACGAAGTCCCCAACTTTGAGAGTAACTACGTGAGCGGTGCGTTTGTTGTCGACATACTTTTTGGTCGCCAACTGCTTCTTGAGTATTTTCTCCCGTAGATTCTGCAAAGCCACGACTGGATCTACATGAAAGTCTGGAATTGGCCACCGACCACGTTCAGTCTCGTTCGTAGAGCACGTCCATGTAAGAGAACTGCCGGCGAGTATCCAGTTGTAGTGTGAGGTGTTGCACGGTACACGCCCAAGTAGTCAGTAAGTGCTGCTTCGAGGCTTCGCTTTTCGAGGATGGCCACTTGGATGAAACTTTTCAGGACACGGTTAAAACGTTCAATCAGACCATTTGATTGAGGGTGATAAATAGACGAGTAAGTGTGCTTAATACCGCGGTCGTTGAGAAACTCCTGAAAGTCCGATGAAGTAAATTGCGGCCCGCGATCAGATACAACCTCTGTGGGGTATCCTTCTCGACTGAACAGTGTGCGCAGGAAGGAGATTACTGTAGCGGACGTAACTGTGCTGCAGAAGGAGACCTCAGGCCATTTACTGTAGTAGTCCATGACACTGATCATGAACTTAGATGACTGTGGCGCACGGTGTACAGGGCCGACGATGTCGATGCCTATTTTCTCCAAGGTCCATCCGGAAAAGGAGTTGGCTGAAGTGGTGGGGAACATGTCTTAGCGCTTTTATCTGCTGACTGGCAGATCAAGCAATTGCGGACGGAGCGCTCGACATCGGCATCCATCGCAGGCCACCAGTAGTATTGTCGAATCCGTTGTTTCGTGCGCACGATTCCTAGGTGCGATTCGTGAGCTAAAGCGATCTCCTTGGGGCGTAGGGATGGTGGTACGCCTATCCGGTCTTGCCTAAGCAGCAGACCGTCCACTTCAGACAGTTCGTCTTTGACTTGCCCGAATGCAGAGAGATTCTGGCTCATTGTATTCCTGCTTGGCCATCCTTGTTGGATGAACTTGAGGATCTGCGCTAGCAGCGGGTCGGCATAACTCTCAGCTTGGAGCTCTTGTCTCGACAGAATGCCGGAACCAGTGCAATCGATCCAGCAGATGATCTCGTCTTCATCTTGAAGGGACTCTTGAATGGAAGGAGCAGCCAAAGGTGCAGGAAGGCGCGAAAGCGCGTCTGCGATTACATTTTGTTTCCCTTTCTTGTAAACGACGTCGAACGTGTAATCCAGCAGCCTCATACACCACCGTGTTATCCGTAGTGGACGATGACCCGTACCTTGCCTGCTCAGGAGTACTTGAAGCGCTTGATGATCGGTCTGTAGTGTGAAACGGCGACCCAGAGGTAAACGTGCCAGTGCTCCACGGCCCAGACACAGGCGAGTGCTTCCCTTTCGCCAACGGAGTAGCGTCGCTCAGCGGCTGGTAATGTTCTCGATGCGAAAGCTACAGTCTTCAGGTACGGGGCATGCTGCTGTTGAAGTACAGCTCCCAGGCCGTATGCAGACGCATCCGTGGAGACTGTAGTAGGCAGATCGGGATGAAAAAGTGCAAGTGCGGTTGATTCCATAAGCAATGACTTCAGCCTGTTGAAGGCGATTTGCCTCTCCTCGGTCCAGAGAAACGGTGCATCTCCCCGTAGAAGCTCTCGTAGTGGTTCTACTTCATCTGCGTAATTCTTTATGAACTTGGCGTAGTAACCCATCATTCCCAGAAACGAAGAGAGTGTCTTCTTATCGTCCGGGGTAGCAGCATCTTGTATCGCCTGGAGATTTGCAAGGTTAGGAGAAATGCCGTTCGGTCTGACTGTATGTCCAACAAAAGTCAGTTCTCGCACTCCGAAGACACATTTGTCGTTCAGTTTGAGTCCTGCATCAGAGATTAGCTGAAGGACACGATGAAGATTCTTCAAGTGGTCTTGCTCATTCACTCCGAAAACGATAATGTCGTCGAGATAGCATTTGACACCTGGGCAATCCTTGAAGAGGTCAAACATCATTTTTTGAAAAGCTGACGGAGCTGAAGCCAAGCCGAAACACACTCGCTCATAGCGGTACAGTCCTCTGTGAGTGATGAAGGCAGTGAGATCGCGACTCTCGGGCGCCAACAGGACCTGGTGATAAGCTGCCGTAAGGTCGAGCTTAGAAAAGACTTTGGTGCCAGCGAGTTCGTAGAGCAATTCATCGATAGTAGGCAGAGGAAAAGCGTCCACGACGACTGCTTTGTTAGGTCCTCGAAGGTCCACGCAGAGACGTAACTTCCCGTCCTTCTTCCGGGCAACGACGATAGGTGATATCCATTCGGATGCTGTGACGGGCTCGATTACGTCCATCTTGAGGAGGCGATCCAATTCCTGGGTAACCTCTTCACGTAGTGCAAACGGTAGCCTGCGTAGCTTCGCCCTCACAGGTGCGACGTCATTTCTTGTTTTAACTCGATGAGTGTAATCCTTTGCAAGTCCAAGTCCTGGCGAGAATAAAATGCGCAAAGGTCTCCAAAAGATCCTGTAGGTTTGCAGGGTTAAGTGGACGTCCTAAGGCACTGTAGTGTTGGTCCATCAATGGAGATACCCAGTGCAGCAAGGCCATCCAGACCTAGAAGAGCTGTGCCTTCAGGAACGACGTAGAGAAGTAAGCGGGAAGTGCGGCTTCCGTACGTGACTGTTGCAAAAAATGACCCCAGGACTGGTATTCGTTGCTTCGAGTAGTTGTGCAAGGAAATTGACGTGCCTTCCAACTTGCAATCCGCAGCAAAGTGCGCTTCGTACAAGTCCCTGGATAAAATTGTGACTGAAGAACCGGTGTCAACCACGAATCTGATATCCGTCTTGTTGACTGTAACGGTGATGTAAATTGCGTTCTTGTGAGGAGGTCCTAACTCCAGTACCGTAGTGCAGCTAAGATCTGGAAGTCCAAACTTCTGGCCCAAACTATCTTGAACTTGAATCTGATTAGTTGATCCAGCAGCCGACCGACATACCGACGCAAGATGTCCACGTTTCTTGCATCTACGGCACTCCTTGTCCCTTGCCGGACACGTAGCGGAATTCGCGAGGTGAGTAGTTGACCCACAGCGGTAACAGGCTTTCCCAGCGAAGTTCCTTTTCAGAGTTGAGGGTGGCTTGCTACGTTGTTTCCCTTTAGCCTTCGTGAGTCGCTGGACAACTGGCGTGTCACCACGCATCAGCTGCACCTCATTGTTCGATTGTTCGATGAACCTGGCTAGGGTTAGTGCTCGTTCCAACGTGAGGCTGGAACCTTCCATCATGAGGCGTTCACGAACTTGTGGAAGACTTGCGTTTTCCAGCAATTGGTCTCTGATAATCTCTTCAAGTGTGCTTCCGAAATTGCACGTTGCAGCAAGGCCTCTTAATGCTGTTACAAATTCGTCGATCGTCTCACCGGGAAGTTCAGACCGATGGCGAACCTTGCGTCGTTCTGCGATGACGTTGAAAGTTTCTGCATATCGAGCTTCCAACGTGGCTATAGCTTCTGCGTAGGGATCGCGTGCTTCTTCCTTCTTGTCCATTTGAAGGTCTCGCGGTGACTTGAGGTACCGGGAGTGTGAAGAAAATTCGTTGGCCTTCCGTACCTAGTGCATGTAGCAGTAAAGCTTTCTTACGCTTCGAAGATAACCTTGCGGTCCGTCACGCAATCCAAATAATTCTCGAACATCCGGCGCCATTGCGCCCATGGAATGTAAGGCTTGCCAGTAACTCCAAAAATGGCGGTACGGATGGAAGGCATCCGTAGCTCATGACATACAGCAGAAGAACGCAAGAAGGACAAGCAGGTCCAATTGCTCGTCGCCAAAATGTAGTGTAGAAGATGAACAGCCTTTATTACAATGATGTCGATGCATATATACAGGTGGTTGGGATACTAATGACGATGAGGATTAACATGACAAACATGTGGCGACACCACACATACCATGCGGGAAACCCATCTTCCCCACGCCAGGCCTGTATACTGACGGACGTCCTCTTCCCCTAAGGTCCTGTGCGGAACGACTTTCAAAAACTCGCGGCCATCGTGCGCTTTCTTCAAGAAACGGGCCTAGCGGAGAGACCACTCTATGCACCTCCCACCTACAGTGTGCTTCCGTCCCATCAGTACCGGTCATCCTGCTCTACATCACTTTGAAGTCCTCAACTCCCCTCTCCCACTTTCTTTTCCTTTTTTTTTTTGGCTATAGTCGTGACGGTGCCCACTGAGTGCGGCCAACAACGGCAAGCAACCTCGACCCCCCCCCCCCCTCATTATTTCAGGTTGCACCACGATCAACATTTATTTCAGTCTCAAAAGTGCAACGTGCGTCTTCATTGCGTACCGCTAAGTGGCCTAAGAGGTGAACACTTTTATTCTTAAGCTTCCTCGACACGGCAAAGTTGAATAACCTAGCACTGATAATATGTAGAGGTGGGCAGACTCAACACAGTATTTGCGGCAGTCGTCGCACTAACAATCTTAGGGGGGCAGGAGACATGCCTGGAGACAGATGGCTCTCCTGCCTTGATGACGATACACAGGAGTACATGCCAATACATATATGCCTGTAAAAGTAAAATTTTCTGAATAGGGAGACGATAACAGTATGATATGGCAAGTTTCTCTTGTCCCATTTTCTACAGTTGGCAATACGAAGCAGGAGACGATAAGGATAAGCTAAACAGCTCATCTAATCATTCAACAATAAGTAGGAGACGAAGAGTACAGCCCTGTAGCACTTTCAACTACCTCTTCTTCCGTGGCTCATCTCATACAGTCAACAATACAAGAACTTTAGACTTGAATTCTAGCCAGGGCACTTCTCCTACGTGTTTTCGCCGCAGTTGGAGAAGGTCTTGCACCATGGCAAGCCTGTCCGGTCGTTCTGGTCACAGAGGTGGCAAAGTCACGACGGACGCCCTGGGGGAATGTTGCGCCCTGGGCAGGCAGGTCCCTGGCAGGCGTCCTGGGCAGGTCCTACGGTTCTCGGCAGATCATCGGTCCACCATTGGATGACCTTTCGTGACACATTCAGTGGTTAAACCTGAGGCAGCTAGAAACAGTGTTGGCGTCGTTCGACCAGGCAAAAGCTTTTGACAGAGTGCGTTATTCGTATCTATTCTCCGCGATTACAGCTTACGGATTTCATGAAGCGTGGGATTCGCTTTGTGGAAGTGTTGTACCTCGGAGCGAAAAGCTGCTCTCCGTTACGGGTGGTCGATCGCGTCCAATGGAAATTCCGCAAGATGTATAGCAGGGCTGTCCCCTTTCCTTCTGTATTGTACGCTGTCGCAATCACCCACTCCTGGCTCGTTTAGGTTCCCTACTCTCTTAGATTGTCTGGTGGTTGCCCCTCGTGTTTTCGCGTATGCAGATGATATCTCTTCATGCTACAGGGGAAGTTCCCCTTCAACAAGTGCTAGACTTTCGAGATTTTTGTAAGATGTCTGGCGCACTACTCTATCGGGTCTAAGAGCGGTGCCCTCCCTCTACATTAATGCACGACCTCCTCGGCGTACCGTATTCAAAACCCTTGTTAAAAAGGCTAAAAAGGCTAGTCGCCTGTGTGCTTCGTGAGCGCGCACACTCAACTTTTATGCAAATAGGCAATGTGGTGACCACCGAGGAACAACGTAATGAATTGATGCCCTGAGGGAATGTCAGCCCTACGCTGACTTAAGGGAAATTTCCCGACACATGTTTGAAAGCGTCACAGGAAAACTGAGGGTAAAAAACCTAGACAGCACAGCCGCCGGCTCTCTGTGAGCCGTCGCCGCACTAACAATATTTAGGATAATAATAGAGCTACCTAGCAGAGGTACGCTAGTACAACACGTGGAAGTGTGTACTAGCGTACCTCTGTAGGTAGCTTTCCGCACTAACAATCGACTATCGCTTGGGGTAGCGGAGGAAGGGCCACATTAATAACGCGGTCCGCTGCTGGGTGGGTTTGTGTCTTTTGCGCGGCCGATAAAAAAGGTTGTGGGGGCAGTACAGCTTGCGATGCTGTTCCGGAAAGATTTTTCTTCAATCTTTCGGTATTGTTTACCGTGAAAAAGGGGGTTTCTCTTTTGACTATCATCTCATAAAGTACTTACTGAGTACGATACTGTCGCCAAAGTGACTCGCGTGACCTTCCCTCAGAAGAAGCTAGAGGGTATTGAAACGGGCAACCGGCGCTCTTATGGAAATGCGGACCCCAGACCCGAACTTCATAAGTGTGTGCATGGTAAGCGTGAGACCGTCTGCTCCGACGGTATGAAACGAGGTTTTGTAGTGCGGTGTGGCGCAGAGTGGCCACTTCAAAAAGACTGCACGCTCTCATGTGTTCTCGCTGAAGTGATTTGTGGGCACGAGAGGTTGCGATGCTTCGTCTCTAAGCGCTGTGGTAGGAATCACGCTGGATCCGAAAGCTTGGCTACAACAGGGGCATCCCGTGGTTTTCTGGTAGCGGTGTGCTATCAATTGCTCCAATTGAGCGCACCCCGGTGCAGGCGCACGCGGACGAGGAGTGTCACGGCTGAGTGGTATGTCCAGTGGGGTAGTGCCTCAAGTACCGTTAGTGTATGCGGAAGGGCCTTTCCGCGGTCCGTGCTGGCAGTCAAAATTGGTAGAGGAGACGCAGTTCGTGGTGACGGTGGCCGATACCGACGACACCGTCGCAGGTGTCTCGTCTCTGCTGCTAGCGCCGTTAGCAGTCCTGCTGGTGCTGTCAGTGTTTCAGTGTAGTTTAGTCAGTTGTGGTACCTAGATGCAAGAGATGCTTCTCAGTTGAGCACGCTAGTGCTCTCGTTGATGGCGTTGTGGCAGCGCGTAACTCCCACATTACCGAAGCTATCAGCGACGAGGATGACAGTGTTGTGTCCTCAGACTCCGAGCACTTGGTGATTGATGAGGACCCTAAGATAGTGCACGTCGAATATAAGGATTTTCCAGCTTCTGTCGCTAAACGTATGCGTGTGCAATCCGACGGCTCCCAAGTGCATGATGACTCTCAAATGGACAATGAGTCCTACTCTTAAATTCGCTGCATTTCCTTTCTTAATGCCTCTGTTCAGTCCTGCAACCTTAAACGTCCGGGGGATTAGGGAGGCCAAGCATATGGAGGTTGTCCATTGGGCAAAGCTGGCAGGTGTGGACATAGTCCTTCTTGAAGAGAGTGGTTGCCCTTACGGGCGTGCGATCAAGTCCCTTGATGATTTACATGGGCTCAGAGCATTTTTCAGTCCTGGCTCGCCACACAGAGCAGGCGTGGGTATTCTAGTGTTGCCGTCATTCCGGGGTACCGTCCGGTGGTTCGACACAGACACCGAAGGTAGGGTTGTGGCGGCGGAGTTAGAGTACGGCAGTAGTGCTTTTCGCATTGTTAATGTTCGCGCCCCTGCCCGTAACAGTGAGCGCTCAGATGATTTCTTTCGCACAATTGACCCTTTTTTCTATTGTAACCAAAATTTACTCTTTGCGGGCGACTTCAACTGCACGGTAGACTGACAGCACGGCAGACAAGCAAATAGAGGACTTGCGCGCTTAGTATATTGCGCGCCAGGACTGTCGGATTTCATCTCCCGCTTTGTGACGCGACCTCCTGGGGATCTCACGGATCATGTTGGTGTTCTGTTATCTGTATCTGGCCTGCTAAATTTTCGCTCTGGCTCCAGTTTTTGGCGCCTAAACGTGTCTTTGCTCAACGACCCCTCAATTAAATACGACGTAAAAAAGTGGCTTCCGGATCTTTGTTCCGCACCCGATTTCGGTCCCAGTCACTGGGAGGCTCTCAAGCTGGATGTAGTACACCGTTTTCAGCATTGGGGCAGACAGCACGCGCGGGAACACCGGCAGTGTAGAGGTGCACTCAGGCAGGTGTAGGCTGTGCTTCGCATCCCTGACTCAGGCAGTCCTGAATCCTGAGTCCGGTATCCAGGACGTGCGGAGGCACCTGGCCTCTCTCCGAATGCAGCCCAGACGCAAATTTGTTACGCAACGCTATGTGGTGCGCTGATGCGGGAGCTATATTGCTCCCGTGTGTTACTCAAGCGCTATGTAGCAGAAAACCAGGAATTACGAATTACTGAGCTCCGGTCAGCTGACGGCTCAATTCTGACTTATCCCGCTGATATTCAGGAAGCAATGCGTGAGCATTGTGCGGCCCTTTATCAGAAGTCACCTCACGACGAGCCTGTTATCAGCCGAGGGTGCCTACTGCCGGCGAAACTAATAGAGCATATTGACTCAGGGCCGCTCACGCAAAATGATGTTTTTGCGTGTCTCCTCAATGACGACCGGAAAGTGCCATGCCATTGGTGGCCACCCAGTTGAGTTTTACAAGCGCTTCTGGAGTGTGATTGGTTTTTGCATGACTCGGGTTTTTGCTTAACCCAGCAGACTCTGCTTAACCCAGCGGTTGCTATGCCCCAGCATGCAGAATGGTGGAAAGACAAGTCTCGAAAACTGGACCGAGATGCTTATCGTCCGGTTACTTTACTGACGAGCGATTATAAGGTTTTAGCTAAAACTCTTCTATTGCGCGTTTCTGTTTCTGTTGAAGAAGGTGTTACATCCTTGCCAAGCATGTTCCGTCCCCGGCAGATCCTCAGACCTTCATAGAATCTCTCTTCGCGATGCCATCCACTGAGTTAACAGTGGCCATGCCCCCGCTGTACTGGCGTCCTTCGATCAGTTCAAAGCATTTGATCGTGTGCGCCACGCATACCTGTTCTCTCGGCTGAGGGCATGTGGGTTCGCCGTTGCTTGGGTCAGTTATGTGGAGACCTTGTATAGCGGCACTAGAAGCCTTGTCTCTGTCGCTGGCGTACTGTCGTCCCCCTTTGAACTTGTGGGGTCCGTCAGGGATGTCCTCTCTCTCCCGCCTTGTACGCCATTGCCATCAACCCTCTACTCGAGAGACTGTGCTCGCTTCCTGTTACATTGCCGCTGCCCAATGGATGGCCCCCACCTGTTTTTGCGTTCGCGTACGACGTCTCTGTCATCGTTTCTTGTGGGTGTTCCCTAGGGCCTGTTTTGAAGGCGTTTGAGGATTACGGAGCTCTTTTAGGGGAAAGACTGAATAGATCAAAAAGTTCAGCACTGTTTTTTAACCTCCAGCCTCCCTGCGGGGCTCCTTTCTGTGTTCCAGTGAGGCCAGAAGTCGAAATATTTGGTGTGACTTTTGATTGCACTGGTATATCTCGCGTAAATTGGCCACTAGTGTTTAATCGTTGCAGAGCTGTCCTGCGGCCGCTTAAGTTTGTTGATTTGCCCATCACTTTTCGCGCTCATCTGCTAGTGGCCTGGTACTACAGTCGCCTGTGGTTTCTGGGAGTCGTTGCCACGCCACCACCACAAATTCAAACTGCCATCACTAGGCACGCATTCCGTTTCTTCTGGGGCAGTTCGGTGGAGTGGGTCGCGTGGTCGCGCTTGCATCGTACACGTGACCAGGGCGGCTTAGCCTTGCCGGTGGTGCTCGACAAGTGTCTTGCATTCCAATGGCGCGTTTATTTTGAGGCGTTGCACACTCCCGAGCACCCGGCGTGCGCATTAGTGCAGTAGTCTCTGAGATGTGCTACCAGGTGGTTCGTTGAGAGCCCTAGGTTTCGGCCTAGGTCCGAAGTCCTGCCACATTAATACAGTGCCTGTGTTGATGTTGTACGGCGTTTGGGACTCCAGCTTCAGGACGCTGACATCCAGTTATGGGCTGTCAGCGGTTTTTATACAGCTATCTGGGAGTTGTAGTCTGGTCCTCCGGTTCCTTCGGACGAAACTGTCTTGGGGTCGAATCACTGAGGCCAGCTAGATGCCCGCCGCGCCAGCCTTCAGTGGAAGGTGGTCCACGATGTTATTCCTCTTCGTGAGCGACTACTCCGTTTTCACATATTTCGCTCTGACGGTTGCCCGTCTTGCGGGATGTGTGAAACCGCAGAGCACTGTTTCAGGCGTTGTCGTGTTCCTCTTTTGCTGTGGCGCCAGACTAACCCAGATATTTCAGCTGTCGACTGTCGCCTCGGCCACCGTACAGTTCCTGAAACCGTTGCCAGTTCCGGGCGTTCAGTGTAAACAATTGGTATTATTAATTACCGAGATCAACTTTCAAATTTGGATCTGTCGTTGCCGGCTGGCTTTCGGTGGCCCAGACTTCGGAGACGCAGATATATTTCAGGCTGTCAGGGCAGGGCTTCGTAGCCACATTGTCCGTGAGCAAGCACTGTACACTCTAAATCGCTTTACACCTTAAATGGTGTAAATCAAAATGTTCATGGCGCACACCTTTTAAGGTGTATTTTAACACCCTCATGGCAATTGGGGTGTAAAGGGTGTAACGCCGAATAAACTGTTGGGTTTGTGGCAATATGCTGGTAACTGTGTTTTCACAATTACCAGCGTATTGCGTATAATCACATTGAGGTCCATATATGTATGCACATCAAGGTGACTGAATATGTGTGTAAACATAGCCGACATGCACATGCACAGCCGACATACAGACAATCGCGGCAGCTGTGCATGGCAATGAAGCATGGCAGCTGTATATAGCTTTTCGTGAAACTGTAGACCTTCTCATGAGCAGGCACCTCCCCCATATGCATGTTCATTACTTAGAACGCTGCATTTATTCACTGCATATTTCTTCAAGGCTTTGCAGTGTTGTACCCACAGATACCCCTGTAAAATGCATTACGTTGTTCATTATCCGCGACTCATCAGGATGTTTGGTCCTTTCCTATCTGTATGGTTGTACGCGTTTCGAAGGGAAACACCAGCATTTTAAAGATGTTGCTAGAAAAAATCGACATTTTAAGAACATAACCCTTTCATTAGCCAGAAGACATCAATTTTATCAAATGTATGTGTGGTCGCAGCCCTTCATGAGAAATGCCACATCTACTAATGGTTCCAAGGAGATACTACTTCAACATGCCCCAGAAGCAATTCAGTGTTACATTCATGACCGTGATATTCACGCAGAATCTATAGTCTATGTGAAAAGTGCAGTTGATAATGATAACACATTTGCTGTTGGTTTGGCAAAGAATCTTCCGAGGAAGACTTACTCGTGTTCATTAAGATTGCAGGCATACATGTTATTAACTCTGATACCATTTATCTCATACAAACATTAACTACAGTTGAGTATGATGAGCTCTACATGTATTTGTTCTGTCTTGCAATGAGGAGCAAGTGTTTTAAGAAATTTAAGCACAATCTCAAACAGATCTTCTAAATTTGCATGAATTACCAGATGGAGTAGACGTTTGTAAAATCCAGGGCATGCACTTTTGTGAATGTAACTTCCTCTCCCTGTTGTTGTATGTATTTACTTTTGTTCATGTGAACGAAAACAAACGTACTCCTTTTATACACCAGGCGACACACTATCACCATATATTTCACTGAGGGTGTAGTACACCATTGCTACACCCTCAGAGACTTCCAAAACAAAGTTGTAGGGTGTGAAAGGGATGTGATCGTTGTTAAGACACCTATTTTACACCTTTAAAGTGTGAAACGATTTAGAGTGTATGGTCTTGTGGAGTGCTCTCGCTGCTGGCTGACGTCTACTCGTCTTTTCCGCCACGTTCAGGGTGAGTGGCAAATCATTGTTCTAGCCAGCTCGCTAGGATCGTACTGCGCTCAGCAGCGGCTCTCCCGGTTTGGATTGTTCGCCTGGTGTGGTCAGTAACGAAAAGCACTCTCCTATAGAGAGTGTTGTTATCTAGCTTGTAGGACTGTAACGTAAAGTTAGTGTCTGTCCAAAGGGGACTACCTCCATATAGGTAGCACTCCTGCTTGATGACAATACACACGCTGTTGATGACAATACTCGTGGGTGCCCAGGCGCGCTGCTGGCATCGCCTGCTGGAGATCGCTACATCGGAACGGCGCTCCATTGCACGAGAGCGGGGCGGCGTTACGATGCCTGCGATCCAGGCGATGCCAGCACTCTGCCGAAACTTCAGTAACTCATCACTTTGCCAACAAGTGCACAAGTACTCACTGTTCAAAGTTGCGGCGGTATCATACGTGATAAACAGGCAGGCAACACACTGCATGAATTACCTCATTTCATTTTTGTGTGGCGCTTGCCTCCAAAGTGTAAATGCGAACCTGCAGTTGCTGCAAGGAGCTGGTACTCTACGCGATAAGAGTTGGGGTATCCTCTACAGACACCCTTTTCCAAATGATGTTTTCAATTATGTTTTTCAATGGATTACGCCCCTAATAAAAGTGTTGTTCTTAAAGAACCTATAGTAGGAGTGATTCCTATATAATATCCTTCAGTAAACGCTGTACTAAAATACACCAGCCACTGTGGTGTGAGAAAAAAGGAGTCAGTTATGAGGACAAGCAATTTACTCAAAAAAGGTGTAAAATGATTTACTGTGATATGCGCGGCATTATGTCAGCATATGTTCGATAGTCTCTTAAAATAGGATTTCACCGCATATAGCACGCTCTCAGCAAACCACCACTTGGGATAACACCGTTCTGGCCAATAATTGTTTAAGAACGGGGGCGCAGTACCCCTTTTGCTGACACTATGCAGTTATGTTAGTTGCTATAAAAAAACATCCGACCCACGCATTACATAAATTCGGGGGAGGGGGGGGTATTCACGAAATTGATATTCTATGATATATTTGTTCCAACCTCAAACATCAATGTCCTCGTGGTGTTATCATTCTGTGCAATGGCTGAACTTCACCGTGCTATGCGGCGAAGTTATGTTTTAAGAGTGCTGAGTGCAATGACTACAGTTTCTCTTCGTAATAAGGAACATTCACCACGGCGCCGTTGTTGATGAGTAAAACGTGCGCTAGTGGACGCGTAAATACCGTGTACGGCCTGCTTAAAACATCCAATTTCGCGCGTGTTCATCTTTATGTACGGGCTGCCAACACTGAACAGCGAACACCGCTGAAGTTACCCTGGTGGCGTTAGCATCGGCTCAGTATAACAGCAACTGTTCAATAAAGGCGAAAAGGAATTGGGGTTCGCCGGCTGACGTCACGACTTTAAATTAGTATACTCACGTTACATGCGCAACACCTGCGTCAAGGAAAAGCGGTGCACTTTCACAACTCACTCACAACTGCAGTAACTGTTCTGCAGGGCACCCCTCTTGAAACTCGTTTAGATTTCCTCTCGCTGCGTGGAATAGAATTTTCGTCATGTACGCTTCGTTACTACTGCTCTTAGTGTGTGACACTCCTACTGGTAAGCAAACTTGAGAAGATTTGGTTCAGAGGACTCTACTGGTCGGCTGTACAAAGCAGTATAGTACGATGAAAGATTGAGGTCACTGAAAAGAATGACCAGCTGTAGGACTCGGACCCACGCCTTCTGGATTACCGGTCCAGCGTTCTACCAAGTTTAGCTGAAGGGGCTTAGCTCAATTGGTAGCTTCTCTGGACCGGTAATCCAGAAGATGTGGGTTCGAGTAATCACTCTTAATTTTTTTACATCCTTTAGGGTGTATTATGGGTGTAATCCATTCGGGCGATAACTCATTTCCCTTTAGGGTGTAATATAACACCCTTTTCCACAGGCTACACCCTCAAAAACAGGCTATAACTGTGGAAAAACGGTGTTATAGTGCACCCTAAAGGATGTGAGTTATCGCACTTTTGGATTACACCCCTAATACATACTAAAAGGTGTAAAATATTAAGAACCATACAGTGGCTAAGCTTTTCAATTACTTCCATCTTTCATGATTAATTTCGTAGGTAATTGAGTACGTACGCAACGCCGTTACCGTAATCGAATCGATACTCTATGTTCGGCAACACAGTGTGGGGTCGCGATACTTTTTTTTTTCCTTTAAGTAGATACTGGAATAGTATTTCGGCTACAAATTTGTGGTAACGCGATCTCCGTGTCGCTACCGATACATATACTCTCATAGTGCACCCCCCTCCCTTCTGCACCGGCCATATTCTTACTTTTATTCATTTTCACTGGTTCGCCTGGCGCGTACCAGTGTACGGTTTTGGAGAAACCTCAGTAAGATGGCAGACGAGGAGTTTGAGCGACCCCTATTGCAAATTCCAACAAACATATCGAAGAGTCTGTATATGCTTTTGCGATTCCAGTTTTAAAAACAGTTTCGATGCCGGAAGAATGTTTCCGATATGAGTTGTGCCGTTCCTTGCAACGGCGTTATGAAATACACTGGTATATCATGGTATATACTAGTGTCTTTAGTATCGTTCATTGCATTGACCTAGTCCACATTTCCTTGTGCACTGTAAGTACACGAATGCGCGCGAGCGCGAACGTTTCTCCTCCTTCTTGATTGTCGGGGAGACCATGTATTCTAACTCGTTTTTTACCATCCTGATTGATCGCACCTCATTAGTCCTGGCCAATCTCCCTCACGATAAGCGCCATCCCGCTCAAGGAGCAATGACAACAACACCAGCGACATCCCCAGAAGCGGAAGATGGGAAAAGCGTCATAGCTTTCTGATGTCACGTGAGCGCCAGCGCTCAACGTCATGTCTTCACGTACACTGCTAACCGTGGGGAATATCCTGCTACACAGCCACCAGATGTTCCATAGCAGACGTCAGGAAAACACGCTGACGGTGTCGTCTGCTAAGGGTCGTCTGTTAAATACGCAGTACGCCACTCCAGATATTCCGCACCGTGTGAATGTTTCAACATAACACGAGACGGAACTTCGGCTCTGTGAGAAGTCTTTTGGCATTTTTCTTTCACTAGAATATTCCGTGAGGATGTCGCTCGTGTCAATACACGGATGAGTTACATTTGAAAGAACAGGGTGCTTATGGAGGTTTTGAATCATGTTATGTTGTGTGTTGTGCTGTCTATCTTGCTTTTGTATGTTGCGCTCTATATAATTTCGCTTTAAATTTCTTTCACAATTTACAGAGGGATGTGGTAAGAGCGAAGTTCGACGAACATGTCATGATCATAGGAAGGGAGTTGCCTCAGGACAAAAGCAGGCATTCTGTCCTGAGGGCAACTCCCTTCCTAATTTCTACCGGTTTTCGCTGGATTTCTACCCATCTATGTCATGATCATGTCTTTGGTACTCATTTAATTGTTTGCCAAAGGGGCCCATGAGAGATGGATTATACCCAACGACGGCAGGTGGCTGGTCATATGAAGATGGCGCTTTGCTACTCGACGTCAAGGCGTCATCGCGGGCCCAGCGATCCCGTCGGGAGACACACGAGAACATAGAGGTGCGAAGTAGGAAACCCACTTCTACTGGCTGCCATTGTTGCAAGGACGCTGCGGACGATAGAGGCTCTCTTGGTATGTGGCGGCGGCGGTAACTCAGGGAACTGGCATGGGCCTGATGCACTGAAGTTTCGCTCGGCGACCGCAGCGCGAACTCCCCTCCTCATGTGAAGCGCCCCCTTTCTAAACGGTCGCGTCCGGTGCGTCCTCTGCCTTCGGCTGAGCGCGGATGTTATCCCTTTTGTGGAAATCATTGTGCCACGATTTTTCAGAGCCGCAGTTTAGGCGATGCAGTAGAAACAAACACGCACAACAGGATCCTCAACTTGCGGCAGGCCCCAGGCAACTTGAGGCTTGTGTTGTGCTTGTCTGTTTCCATGTTCCAACCTCAGAACCTAAGTTGAGTCATTTACAACCATAGTTTTTGGCGCTCTACGGTCTCAGTCGCTTTTGCGCCAAAAACCTCCAATTATCATCATTGTTGTAATTGTAGACTGACTGACTGACGACTGTTCAAGATGAACGAGGCAGGTTTAATGAGATGGAACGAATGTGTGCGTGAGCGCATGCACTAGTGCGCATGGCTCCTTAAAAGGGGCGTTGGTTGTCGGCTTTCTTCCAACACCCCCTCTCGACAATCAGCCCTAAAAGACGCTCATACGGTCCCTGAGCCCCCTCGAACCGTGGTTTCGGAAGAGGTTTGGTAAAGATGTCCGCGACCATGTCGCGTGGTTTGACAGTACTGGAGTTTGACAACCTTTCTCTCACTAAGTCTCTCAGGTGGTGGTGCCGTACGTCGATGTGCTTGTCCGTGCGCTGACGCCCTCACTGATCTAGAGCTTGACGCAGCCCTGGTTGTCTTCATACATACAGGTCGCTCGTCGTCCCTATAACCGAAGGTCAGCTAGCAGCTGTCGAAGCCACAGGCACCTCCTGTGAAGCGTGTGCGGCCGACACGTATTCTGCTTCCGTGGAGGAAAACAGCACCGAAGTCTGTTTCTGGTATGACTTCCTGTCGGTGACGTCTCCTGTCCAGTCTGCACCTGCGTAACAGACAAGCCTTGCTTTCGACTCTCCCCTGAGAGCCGCAACTCGTAATCGACGGTTTGCTTAAGGTATCGAAATACCTTCTTGACTGCAGTCCAGTCACAGTGGCGTGGGTGGCCTAACACGCTGGCAAAGGTAACCCATGGCGCAGGCTATGTCGGGGCGTGTTGTCGTGCTCCAGGTATAGCTGCTCTCCGACCGCTTGACGATAGTGGTCCTTATCTGGTAGCAGCTCATCACCCAAGAGCTTCGGGTTAGTCTGTATTTATGGGAATGACGCTCCCCTTGGCGTCATCAAGCCGGTACTTTGCTAATAGTGTGGTGATTGATGTATTGTTTCTGTAAAGGTTGGTCACAGTATTCTGCCACTGCTGTCAACTCCGCACCTGTTTCTGCAAGTAAGATGAACGCTATGCAACACCATGCAGCTATTGACAAGTTACAGTAATGTTCAGAAACAAACACCTACACTACCTACCATACTAATACCTTTACACTAGTGCTACATTTGCAGTACATGGGGCCTTGTCTTAGTATAATGGTCATCCTTGTTTTATCCGAAGGTCAATCCAGGTCGTCCTCATGCTGCAGCGACACAGTGCCTTTGCCTGGAGGTATATCGCTTTGCTTATAGTACATACTGTTTTATATCGTCATATGTGACCCATTTCATTCTCCAGAGCACCAACAGTGTCGCCCCTTCAGTTACACGTGATTCACTACGCGAAGATATGCAATGTATGTGAGAGAGTAGGAGAGTAGTGTACAAACTGCACAGTAGGATTTATGAAAGGGCACTTTGCATTGACTAGTACGGACGGTTTATTGTAGGTAGCCCCCTGGCTCCATCACGCAGCTTGATGCGTGCGGCTGAACTCAACAAAGGTAGCTAGAGCAACTGAGTAGCATGATAAGCAATGTTTAAAAAAAAACTGGATTTCATGAAAACAAATAAACAAACAAGCAACATACTGCAAATTGCTACTAGAGTTATATACACCATTTCCTTGCCATAATAGAGCTTTTGACACTGACCCTGTGCATGAATTTTCTCGTCTTGGGAAATGTGTATGTGTTATGGGACCTGGGCAGCTATGAGTAGCTACAAAATTATGCAATTGCTAAGATACCAGGTTCCAGCACACACTTGCTTCCGAGAGAGGCTTCGAAGCAGGTACATGTGAATTTTCATTGTGCAACAATAAACATAGCTATGGACTGGCTCCTCATGCGAGAATATTTGAGCATCTCTTGTCATGCATCTTGCAGTCTGTTATGTCTCACCCAATGGAAGTTACTCTAGCTTTTGCTCTGCGTTCGGTACTATTCCTGATACACATGAAATTTCACAGGTGCATCACTGAGGCGCGCTCATTGCAGCTCCTGGTCACGCTATGCCAGAACACGGTATGTGGTTAATGTGAAAGATCACGAAAATTACGGCGCTGAAGTTTCTCTTGTGCATTTCACATAATCTTTTGTTTTCAGAATTGCAACTCAAGGTCTTACGAAGCCTAAATGTTATACGTCTGGCCGTACAACAACAAAGTGATTTGCTATCACAACTGACGCCGCCCTTCAAGGGGACCCTGTCGGTGATGTCAGCAGCTTGTCGCACAACCATTCAGTCGTATTGAAGACTTCGAGCAGTTTGAGAGCACATTAACCCCCGCCCTGGAGAAACAATTTGTAAATTTTGGTCACCATTTCAATTATGCCCTGCACTCGACACTTCACAATGGTAAATACAACGCTCTTGAATAATCCAGGTGCAAGAGCTGACACTCCTAGGTGGAGCTACACCTAAGGCCGCCCGTTTAAGCGGATCCTGGAATACGTCATGACCGACCAGGTCGCGGAAAAATACAGCTGGGAAGGACGTAAGGGGAAGAATGTGTTTTCCGCGACCTTCGTCTACCTAACATTATGATGCGTAAGTGTGTCATGTTACATGCAAGAGTGTGCTGATAGCTAAAAATGTGTTTAACGTTTCAGGTGCTAGTTCACGCGCAAAAACAGCTGTCAAAGTGCACGAACTACGAACCTAGAAAAGGCTACAAAGGACTGGCTTCGTCACTCAGGCCGACAGACTCAAGCGGGTTGCGGATTGAACTTCACCGTGCCACACACAGCACGCGACACAGTGCTTTAAACGTAAGCTTTTACTGCATTTTCTGCTTCCTCGTTTCATTCATGCCAGTTAAACACTGTGCTAACAGTTATGCTTATATTATCTCATGCTCAGTACGTCCCTCCGCTCTCATCTGAAACGGTACTTAGCAATCACGTAGCAAGTCATGGTACAGCTGCGTGCATTGGTACGTGCTGAGTGAAGTTAAATTTAAGTTAGAAAGTGTTAAGTTAGAGAGTTTTACTGAAAGAACGTTGTTCGTGAAATTGATCCCCAGTAACACCAATACATAATATTGTGTACATTGAGCAGACGATTTTGGTGCAATAGCAAAGCGATATAATTACCGAGGCACGTACACAGTGGCATGCCTGGAATTCTGCAGGTTGCCACGTGGACACTAATGCAGGCTTTTCTTTTTCAGTGTACTCATTCCTTCAAATGAAGCATCCGCCAGCCAGCAGGTTGCACATCATATTTCCATATGCATTATATATATATATTCTGATATTATGAGGTGTGTACACGAAATAAACAATGTCTGAGGCTTAAAATCCGTTGTGCCATTTATTGAAGTAAGAAATTATGTAATTTTAAAGAAAAATGCATGATTTAGCAAAGTCCTATTTATGTCTCAAATCCTGTGATTGACGTTCCATGGATGTTCCTGGGACATCCGTTTTGGGGTAAAAGCATAGTCCATGGATTTCCCATGGTAATCCCCAGGCTTTCTGGGTAGATCCCATGGATATCCGAATATCCATTTTTCAATATTCCATGGACGTCCCTGGGACGTCTATGGTTTACTGGGAAGTAAAAATAGCGTACGCCCCCTTTTTCTGCAAATCAGAGGAAAGAACGATGTCACTGGGGATGGTGGTTGGCTACGTGCGTGCTATGTGGTGAAGTTCATTATTTCAGGCTAAGGAAAAGCCTGTTAGTGTCCACTCTGAGCTCAAAGGACTCCAGTTTCTGGATGATGCATCAACATCTATCAACAAGCATTCCCTCTTCACCGACCTCGAACAAAGGACACACACATCCCTAGGCCGCCTGGCTAGTGCCACCAGGTCTCTAGCCAATAGGGGGGCTCTTCCTCGGCTCCCAGCTTGTCCACCTACGCCGCCGTGGCGGGAGTTCGTGCCCGCAACAACGCTTCACATCCCGGGGTCTACGGAGGAAGAGCGAGTCCAGTCCCCTAGTGGCCAGGATGGCGGCTGAGAACCTGATAAGCGACATTTATCACACACATACCCTGGTGTTCACGGATGGCTCCATTGACCACCGTTCCAAAAGTGCTACCAGCGCGTACTACATCCCGTCAATAAACAAGGCCTGGCAAGGGAAATCAGTTCGTTACCCAATCTCATCTACGACGGCCGAACTCCTGGCCTTGCTACACGCAGCTGCTGCGGTTCAAGTCACCGGAATACCTAAGGCCCTCTTGCTTACGGACTCCAGAAGTGCCCTCAACAACGTGATAAACCCCATGTGTGGTAGCATTCTGGCCCGATGTATAAGGAGATCGTGTGCCCAGCATAGGCTAACCGGAGGTGAGCTCACGCTCCAATGGATCCCATCTCATGTCGGCATCAGAGGCAACGAACGAGCGGACCAGCTAGCTTCCTCAGCACACAACAGCTGCAGCCCATCCTTAGCAGTCCCGGCCGACACTGACAGGCTCATGGTCGTCAAACAGCTAGTTGAGATGCATCATCCTTGCATACAGGACATCATGCAGAATCACCGACCCTCTCTTCCCACGAAAGATCTTCCCCGTGGTATGCAGACAATGCTCCATCGATTACGCACAGGATCTGCGTTCACGAACTCGCAACTGTGCAAGATCGGCTCCAGGGAGGACTCCAGTTGCGGACACTGTAATCATCCGGAGACATTTGCACATATCCTGACAGAATGCCGTGCATACCATACTGTAGTGTAGAAGATGAACAGCCTTTATTACAATGATGTCGATGCATATATACAGGTGGTTGGATACTAATGACGATGAGGATTAACATGACAAACATGTGGCGACACCACATTTCCTCCCCCCAGGATAATAATATTGTAGAAAAAAAAACGAAACCAGTCTTGTCAGTATCCCAACCGTTGCGGTGGTCGTCTTTCACGGCTACCCCTGCGTAAAGGTTCTTGCCGTTTTGCTTGAGGCTCTTGCGTCGAGGTTGAAGTAACAGGCTCAAGTGGAGGGTCGACGGTAGATGCTTTACGATCGTTGCTCACAGGCAACGTAGATAACTGTGGAGGGTCGATCAACGACCAGTGAACTTCATCCTGATGGTGGACATTCTTGCGATACTTGTGAGACGCTTCTTCAGATACTTTGGAGAGTCTACTTGCGTTCCAGACCTTGCCATCATCCAGCAAGAAAGAACGGTTTCCTTGGCTTGCAACAATCATCCTTAGTGTGGAGAATAATCTGTCACCCTTCGTGACGTGTGTTGGTTGTTTTACGCGGACGAAGTCCCCAACTTTGAGAGTAACTACGTGAGCGGTGCGTTTGTTGTCGACATACTTTTTGGTCGCCAACTGCTTCTTGAGTATTTTCTCCCGTAGATTCTGCAAAGCCACGACTGGATCTACATGAAAGTCTGGAATTGGCCACCGACCACGTTCAGTCTCGTTCGTAGAGCACGTCCATGTAAGAGAACTGCCGGCGAGTATCCAGTTGTAGTGTGAGGTGTTGCACGGTACACGCCCAAGTAGTCAGTAAGTGCTGCTTCGAGGCTTCGCTTTTCGAGGATGGCCACTTGGATGAAACTTTTCAGGACACGGTTAAAACGTTCAATCAGACCATTTGATTGAGGGTGATAAATAGACGAGTAAGTGTGCTTAATACCGCGGTCGTTGAGAAACTCCTGAAAGTCCGATGAAGTAAATTGCGGCCCGCGATCAGATACAACCTCTGTGGGGTATCCTTCTCGACTGAACAGTGTGCGCAGGAAGGAGATTACTGTAGCGGACGTAACTGTGCTGCAGAAGGAGACCTCAGGCCATTTACTGTAGTAGTCCATGACACTGATCATGAACTTAGATGACTGTGGCGCACGGTGTACAGGGCCGACGATGTCGATGCCTATTTTCTCCCAAGGTCCATCCGGAAAAGGAGTTGGCTGAAGTGGTGGGGAACATGTCTTAGCGCTTTTATCTGCTGACTGGCAGATCAAGCAATTGCGGACGGAGCGCTCGACATCGGCATCCATCGCAGGCCACCAGTAGTATTGTCGAATCCGTTGTTTCGTGCGCACGATTCCTAGGTGCGATTCGTGAGCTAAAGCGATCTCCTTGGGGCGTAGGGATGGTGGTACGCCTATCCGGTCTTGCCTAAGCAGCAGACCGTCCACTTCAGACAGTTCGTCTTTGACTTGCCCGAATGCAGAGAGATTCTGGCTCATTGTATTCCTGCTTGGCCATCCTTGTTGGATGAACTTGAGGATCTGCGCTAGCAGCGGGTCGGCATAACTCTCAGCTTGGAGCTCTTGTCTCGACAGAATGCCGGAACCAGTGCAATCGATCCAGCAGATGATCTCGTCTTCATCTTGAAGGGACTCTTGAATGGAAGGAGCAGCCAAAGGTGCAGGAAGGCGCGAAAGCGCGTCTGCGATTACATTTTGTTTCCCTTTCTTGTAAACGACGTCGAACGTGTAATCCAGCAGCCTCATACACCACCGTGTTATCCGTAGTGGACGATGACCCGTACCTTGCCTGCTCAGGAGTACTTGAAGCGCTTGATGATCGGTCTGTAGTGTGAAACGGCGACCCCAGAGGTAAACGTGCCAGTGCTCCACGGCCCAGACACAGGCGAGTGCTTCCCTTTCGCCAACGGAGTAGCGTCGCTCAGCGGCTGGTAATGTTCTCGATGCGAAAGCTACAGTCTTCAGGTACGGGGCATGCTGCTGTTGAAGTACAGCTCCCAGGCCGTATGCAGACGCATCCGTGGAGACTGTAGTAGGCAGATCGGGATGAAAAAGTGCAAGTGCGGTTGATTCCATAAGCAATGACTTCAGCCTGTTGAAGGCGATTTGCCTCTCCTCGGTCCAGAGAAACGGTGCATCTCCCCGTAGAAGCTCTCGTAGTGGTTCTACTTCATCTGCGTAATTCTTTATGAACTTGGCGTAGTAACCCATCATTCCCAGAAACGAAGAGAGTGTCTTCTTATCGTCCGGGGTAGCAGCATCTTGTATCGCCTGGAGATTTGCAAGGTTAGGAGAAATGCCGTTCGGTCTGACTGTATGTCCAACAAAAGTCAGTTCTCGCACTCCGAAGACACATTTGTCGTTCAGTTTGAGTCCTGCATCAGAGATTAGCTGAAGGACACGATGAAGATTCTTCAAGTGGTCTTGCTCATTCACTCCGAAAACGATAATGTCGTCGAGATAGCATTTGACACCTGGGCAATCCTTGAAGAGGTCAAACATCATTTTTTGAAAAGCTGACGGAGCTGAAGCCAAGCCGAAACACACTCGCTCATAGCGGTACAGTCCTCTGTGAGTGATGAAGGCAGTGAGATCGCGACTCTCGGGCGCCAACAGGACCTGGTGATAAGCTGCCGTAAGGTCGAGCTTAGAAAAGACTTTGGTGCCAGCGAGTTCGTAGAGCAATTCATCGATAGTAGGCAGAGGAAAAGCGTCCACGACGACTGCTTTGTTAGGTCCTCGAAGGTCCACGCAGAGACGTAACTTCCCGTCCTTCTTCCGGGCAACGACGATAGGTGATATCCATTCGGATGCTGTGACGGGCTCGATTACGTCCATCTTGAGGAGGCGATCCAATTCCTGGGTAACCTCTTCACGTAGTGCAAACGGTAGCCTGCGTAGCTTCGCCCTCACAGGTGCGACGTCATTTCTTGTTTTAACTCGATGAGTGTAATCCTTTGCAAGTCCAAGTCCTGGCGAGAATAAATGCGCAAAGGTCTCCAAAAGATCCTGTAGGTTTGCAGGGTTAAGTGGACGTCCTAAGGCACTGTAGTGTTGGTCCATCAATGGAGATACCCAGTGCAGCAAGGCCATCCAGACCTAGAAGAGCTGTGCCTTCAGGAACGACGTAGAGAAGTAAGCGGGAAGTGCGGCTTCCGTACGTGACTGTTGCAAAAAATGACCCCAGGACTGGTATTCGTTGCTTCGAGTAGTTGTGCAAGGAAATTGACGTGCCTTCCAACTTGCAATCCGCAGCAAAGTGCGCTTCGTACAAGTCCCTGGATAAAATTGTGACTGAAGAACCGGTGTCAACCACGAATCTGATATCCGTCTTGTTGACTGTAACGGTGATGTAAATTGCGTTCTTGTGAGGAGGTCCTAACTCCAGTACCGTAGTGCAGCTAAGATCTGGAAGTCCAAACTTCTGGCCCAAACTATCTTGAACTTGAATCTGATTAGTTGATCCAGCAGCCGACCGACATACCGACGCAAGATGTCCACGTTTCTTGCATCTACGGCACTCCTTGTCCCTTGCCGGACACGTAGCGGAATTCGCGAGGTGAGTAGTTGACCCACAGCGGTAACAGGCTTTCCCAGCGAAGTTCCTTTTCAGAGTTGAGGGTGGCTTGCTACGTTGTTTCCCTTTAGCCTTCGTGAGTCGCTGGACAACTGGCGTGTCACCACGCATCAGCTGCACCTCATTGTTCGATTGTTCGATGAACCTGGCTAGGGTTAGTGCTCGTTCCAACGTGAGGCTGGAACCTTCCATCATGAGGCGTTCACGAACTTGTGGAAGACTTGCGTTTTCCAGCAATTGGTCTCTGATAATCTCTTCAAGTGTGCTTCCGAAATTGCACGTTGCAGCAAGGCCTCTTAATGCTGTTACAAATTCGTCGATCGTCTCACCGGGAAGTTCAGACCGATGGCGAAACTTGCGTCGTTCTGCGATGACGTTGAAAGTTTCTGCATATCGAGCTTCCAACGTGGCTATAGCTTCTGCGTAGGGATCGCGTGCTTCTTCCTTCTTGTCAGTTGAAGGGCTCGCGGTGACTTGAGGTACCGGGAGTGTGAAGAAAATTCGTTGGCCTTCCGTACCTAGTGCATGTAGCAGTAAAGCTTTCTTACGCTTCGAAGATAACCTTGCGTCCGTCACGCAATCCAAATAATTCTCGAACATCCGGCGCCATTGCGCCCATGGAATGTAAGGCTTGCCAGGTAACTCCAAAAATGGCGGTACGGATGGAAGGCTTCCGTAGCTCATGACATACAGCAGAAGAACGCAAGAAGGACAAGCAGGTCCAATTGCTCGTCGCCAAAATGTAGTGTAGAAGATGAACAGCCTTTATTACAATGATGTCGATGCATATATACAGGTGGTTGGATACTAATGACGATGAGGATTAACATGACAAACATGTGGCGACACCACACATACCATGCGGGAAACCCATCTTCCCCACGCCAGGCCTGGTATACTGACGGACGTCCTCTTCCCCGAAGGTCCTTGTGCGGAACGACTTTCAAAAACTCGCGGCCTCGTGCGCTTTCTTCAAGAAACGGGCCTAGCGGAGAGACCACTCTAGTGCACCTCCCACCTACAGTGTGCTTCCGTCCCATCAGTACCGGTCATCCTGCCTCTACATCACTTTGAAGTCCTCAACTCCCCTCTCCCACTTTCTTTTCCTTTTTTTTTTGGCTATAGTCGTGACGGTGCCCACTTGAGTGCGGCCAACAACGGCAAGCTACCTCGACCCCCCCCCCCCCTCATTATTTCAGGGTGCACCACGATCAACATTTATTTCAGTTCTCAAAAGTGCAACGGCGTCTTCATTGCGTACCGCTAAGTGGCCTAAGAGGTGAACACTTTTATTCTTAAGCTTCCTCGACACCGGCAAAGTTGAATAACTAGCACTGATAATATGTAGAGGTGGGCAGACTACAACACAGTATTTGCGGCAGTCGTCGCACTAACAATCTTAGGCAGGAGACATGCCTGGAGACAGATGGCTCTCCTGCTTGATGACGATACACAGGAGACATGCCAATACATATATGCCTGTAAAATAAAATTTTCTGAATAGGAGACGATAACAGTATGATATGGGCAAGTTTTCTCTTGTCCCATTCTACAGTTGGCAATACGAAGCAGGAGACGATAAGGATAAGCTAAACAGCTCATCTAATCATTCAACAATAAGTAGGAGACGGATGAGTACAGCCCTGTAGCACTTTCAACTACCTCTTCTTCCGTGGCTCATCTCATACAGTCAACAATACAAGAACTTTAGACTTGAATTCTAGCCAGGGCACTTCTCCTACGTGTTTCGCCGCAGTTGGAGAAGGTCTTGCACCCATGGCAAGCCTGTCCGGTCGTCTGGTCACAGAGGTGGGCAAAGTCACGACGGACGCCCTGGGGGAATGTGCGTCCTGGGCAGGCAGGTCCCTGGCAGGCGTCCTGGGCAGGTCCTACGGTTCTCGGCAGATCATCGGTCCTCCATTGGATGACCTTTCGTGACACCATTCAGTGGTTAAACCTGAGGCAGCTAGCAACAGTGTTGGCGTCGTTCGACCAGGCAAAAGCTTTTGACAGAGTGCGTTATTCGTATCTATTCTCCGCGATTACAGCTTACGGCTTTCATGAAGCGTGGATTCGCTTTGTGGAAGTGTTGTACCTCGGTGCGAAAAGCTGCTCTCCGTTACGGGTGGTCGATCGCGTCCAATGGAAATTCCGCAAGATGTATAGCAGGGCTGTCCCCTTTCTTCTGTATTGTACGCTGTCGCAATCAACCCACTCCTGGCTCGTTTAGGTTCCCTACCTCTCCTTAGATTGTCTGGTGGTTGCCCCTCGTGTTTTCGCGTATGCAGATGATATCTCTTCCATGCTACCAGGGGAAGTTCCCCTTCAACATGTGCTGAGACTTTCGAGGATTTTTGTAAGATGTCTGGCGCACTACTCTATCGGTCTAAGAGCGGTGCCCTCCCTCTACATTAATGCACGACCTCCTCGGCGTACCGTATTCAAAACCCTTGTTAAAAAGGCTAAAAAGGCTAGTTCGCCTGTGTGCTTCGTGAGCGCGCACACTCAACTTTTATGCAAATAGGCAATGTGGTGACCACGAGGACAACGTAATGATTGATGCCCTGAGGGAATGTCAGCCCTACGCTGACTTAAGGGAAATTTCCCGACACATGTTTGAAAGCGTCACAGGAAAACTGAGGGTAAAAAACCTAGACAGCACAGCCGCCGGCTCCTCTGTGAGCAGTCGCCGCACTAACAATATTTAGGATAATAATAGAGCTACCTACAGAGGTACGCTAGTACACACGTGGAAGTGTGTACTAGCGTACCTCTGTAGGTAGCTTTCCGCACTAACAATCGACTATCGCTTGGGGTAGCGGAGAAGGGCCACATTAATAACGCGGTCCGCTGCTGGGTGGGTTGTGTCTTTGCGCGGCCGATAAAAAAGGTTGTGGGGGCAGTACAGCTTGCGATGCTGTTCCGGAAAGATTTTTCTTCAATCTTTCGGTATTGTTTCCGGAAAAGGGTTTCTCTTTTGACTATCATCTCATAAAGTACTTACTGAGTACGATACTGTCGCCAAAGTGACTCGCGTGACCTTCCCTCAGAAGAAGCTAGAGGGTATTGAAACGGGCAACCGGCGCTCTTATGGAAATGCGGACCCCAGACCCGAACTTCATAAGTGTGTGCATGGTAAGCGTGAGACCGTCTGCTCCGACGGTATGAAACGAGTTTGTATGCGGTGTGGCGCAGAGGGCCACTTCAAAAAAGACTGCACGCTCTCAGTGTTCTCGCTGAAGTGATTTGTGGGCACGAGAGGTGCGATGCTTCGTCTCTAAGCGCTGTGGTAGGAATCACGCTGGATCCGAAAGCTTGGCTACAACAGGGGCATCCCGTGTTTCTGGTAGCGGTGTGCTATCAATTGCTCCAATTGAAGCGCACCCCGTGCAGGCGCTCGCGGACGAGAGTGTCACGGCTGAGGTGGTATGTCCAGTGGGAGTGCCTCAAGTACCGTTAGTGTTGCGGAAGGGCCTTTCGCGGTCCGTGCTGGCAGTCAAAATGGTAGAGGAGACGCAGTTCGTGGTGACGGTGCCGATACCGACGACACCGTCGCAGGTGTCTCGTCTCTGCTGCTAGCGCCGTTAGCAGTCCTGCTGGTGCTGTCAGTGTTTCAGTGTAGTATAGTCAGTTGTGGTACCCTAGATGCAAGAGATGCTTCTCCAGTTGAGCACGCTAGTGCTCTCGTTGATGGCGTTGTGGCAGCGCGTAACTCCCACATTACCGAAGCTATCAGCGACGAGGATGACAGTGTTGTGTCCTCAGACTCCGAGCACTTGGTGATTGATGAGGACCCTAAGATAGTGCACGTCGAATATAAGGATTTTCCAGCTTCTGTCGCTAAACGTATGCGTGTGCAATCCGACGGCTCCCAAGTGCATGATGACTCTCAAATGGACAATGAGTCCTACTCTTAAATTCGCTGCATTTCCTTTCTTAATGCCTCTGTTCAGTCCTGCAACCTTAAACGTCCGGGGGATTAGGGAGGCCAAGCATATGGAGGTTGTCCATTGGGCAAAGCTGGCAGGTGTGGACATAGTCCTTCTTGAAGAGAGTGGTTGCCCTTACGGGCGTGCGATCAAGTCCCTTGATGATTTACATGGGCTCAGAGCATTTTTCAGTCCTGGCTCGCCACACAGAGCAGGCGTGGGTATTCTAGTGTTGCCGTCATTCCGGGGTACCGTCCGGTGGTTCGACACAGACACCGAAGGTAGGGTTGTGGCGGCGGAGTTAGAGTACGGCAGTAGTGCTTTTCGCATTGTTAATGTTCGCGCCCCTGCCCGTAACAGTGAGCGCTCAGATGATTTCTTTCGCACAATTGACCCTTTTTTCTATTGTAACCAAAATTTACTCTTTGCGGGCGACTTCAACTGCACGGTAGACTGACAGCACGGCAGACAAGCAAATAGAGGACTTGCGCGCTTAGTATATTGCGCGCCAGGACTGTCGGATTTCATCTCCCGCTTTGTGACGCGACCTCCTGGGGATCTCACGGATCATGTTGGTGTTCTGTTATCTGTATCTGGCCTGCTAAATTTTCGCTCTGGCTCCAGTTTTTGGCGCCTAAACGTGTCTTTGCTCAACGACCCCTCAATTAAATACGACGTAAAAAAGTGGCTTCCGGATCTTTGTTCCGCACCCGATTTCGGTCCCAGTCACTGGGAGGCTCTCAAGCTGGATGTAGTACACCGTTTTCAGCATTGGGGCAGACAGCACGCGCGGGAACACCGGCAGTGTAGAGGTGCACTCAGGCAGGTGTAGGCTGTGCTTCGCATCCCTGACTCAGGCAGTCCTGAATCCTGAGTCCGGTATCCAGGACGTGCGGAGGCACCTGGCCTCTCTCCGAATGCAGCCCAGACGCAAATTTGTTACGCAACGCTATGTGGTGCGCTGATGCGGGAGCTATATTGCTCCCGTGTGTTACTCAAGCGCTATGTAGCAGAAAACCAGGAATTACGAATTACTGAGCTCCGGTCAGCTGACGGCTCAATTCTGACTTATCCCGCTGATATTCAGGAAGCAATGCGTGAGCATTGTGCGGCCCTTTATCAGAAGTCACCTCACGACGAGCCTGTTATCAGCCGAGGGTGCCTACTGCCGGCGAAACTAATAGAGCATATTGACTCAGGGCCGCTCACGCAAAATGATGTTTTTGCGTGTCTCCTCAATGACGACCGGAAAGTGCCATGCCATTGGTGGCCACCCAGTTGAGTTTTACAAGCGCTTCTGGAGTGTGATTGGTTTTTGCATGACTCGGGTTTTTGCTTAACCCAGCAGACTCTGCTTAACCCAGCGGTTGCTATGCCCCAGCATGCAGAATGGTGGAAAGACAAGTCTCGAAAACTGGACCGAGATGCTTATCGTCCGGTTACTTTACTGACGAGCGATTATAAGGTTTTAGCTAAAACTCTTCTATTGCGCGTTTCTGTTTCTGTTGAAGAAGGTGTTACATCCTTGCCAAGCATGTTCCGTCCCCGGCAGATCCTCAGACCTTCATAGAATCTCTCTTCGCGATGCCATCCACTGAGTTAACAGTGGCCATGCCCCCGCTGTACTGGCGTCCTTCGATCAGTTCAAAGCATTTGATCGTGTGCGCCACGCATACCTGTTCTCTCGGCTGAGGGCATGTGGGTTCGCCGTTGCTTGGGTCAGTTATGTGGAGACCTTGTATAGCGGCACTAGAAGCCTTGTCTCTGTCGCTGGCGTACTGTCGTCCCCCTTTGAACTTGTGGGGTCCGTCAGGGATGTCCTCTCTCTCCCGCCTTGTACGCCATTGCCATCAACCCTCTACTCGAGAGACTGTGCTCGCTTCCTGTTACATTGCCGCTGCCCAATGGATGGCCCCCACCTGTTTTTGCGTTCGCGTACGACGTCTCTGTCATCGTTTCTTGTGGGTGTTCCCTAGGGCCTGTTTTGAAGGCGTTTGAGGATTACGGAGCTCTTTTAGGGGAAAGACTGAATAGATCAAAAAGTTCAGCACTGTTTTTTAACCTCCAGCCTCCCTGCGGGGCTCCTTTCTGTGTTCCAGTGAGGCCAGAAGTCGAAATATTTGGTGTGACTTTTGATTGCACTGGTATATCTCGCGTAAATTGGCCACTAGTGTTTAATCGTTGCAGAGCTGTCCTGCGGCCGCTTAAGTTTGTTGATTTGCCCATCACTTTTCGCGCTCATCTGCTAGTGGCCTGGTACTACAGTCGCCTGTGGTTTCTGGGAGTCGTTGCCACGCCACCACCACAAATTCAAACTGCCATCACTAGGCACGCATTCCGTTTCTTCTGGGGCAGTTCGGTGGAGTGGGTCGCGTGGTCGCGCTTGCATCGTACACGTGACCAGGGCGGCTTAGCCTTGCCGGTGGTGCTCGACAAGTGTCTTGCATTCCAATGGCGCGTTTATTTTGAGGCGTTGCACACTCCCGAGCACCCGGCGTGCGCATTAGTGCAGTAGTCTCTGAGATGTGCTACCAGGTGGTTCGTTGAGAGCCCTAGGTTTCGGCCTAGGTCCGAAGTCCTGCCACATTAATACAGTGCCTGTGTTGATGTTGTACGGCGTTTGGGACTCCAGCTTCAGGACGCTGACATCCAGTTATGGGCTGTCAGCGGTTTTTATACAGCTATCTGGGAGTTGTAGTCTGGTCCTCCGGTTCCTTCGGACGAAACTGTCTTGGGGTCGAATCACTGAGGCCAGCTAGATGCCCGCCGCGCCAGCCTTCAGTGGAAGGTGGTCCACGATGTTATTCCTCTTCGTGAGCGACTACTCCGTTTTCACATATTTCGCTCTGACGGTTGCCCGTCTTGCGGGATGTGTGAAACCGCAGAGCACTGTTTCAGGCGTTGTCGTGTTCCTCTTTTGCTGTGGCGCCAGACTAACCCAGATATTTCAGCTGTCGACTGTCGCCTCGGCCACCGTACAGTTCCTGAAACCGTTGCCAGTTCCGGGCGTTCAGTGTAAACAATTGGTATTATTAATTACCGAGATCAACTTTCAAATTTGGATCTGTCGTTGCCGGCTGGCTTTCGGTGGCCCAGACTTCGGAGACGCAGATATATTTCAGGCTGTCAGGGCAGGGCTTCGTAGCCACATTGTCCGTGAGCAAGCACTGTACACTCTAAATCGCTTTACACCTTAAATGGTGTAAATCAAAATGTTCATGGCGCACACCTTTTAAGGTGTATTTTAACACCCTCATGGCAATTGGGGTGTAAAGGGTGTAACGCCGAATAAACTGTTGGGTTTGTGGCAATATGCTGGTAACTGTGTTTTCACAATTACCAGCGTATTGCGTATAATCACATTGAGGTCCATATATGTATGCACATCAAGGTGACTGAATATGTGTGTAAACATAGCCGACATGCACATGCACAGCCGACATACAGACAATCGCGGCAGCTGTGCATGGCAATGAAGCATGGCAGCTGTATATAGCTTTTCGTGAAACTGTAGACCTTCTCATGAGCAGGCACCTCCCCCATATGCATGTTCATTACTTAGAACGCTGCATTTATTCACTGCATATTTCTTCAAGGCTTTGCAGTGTTGTACCCACAGATACCCCTGTAAAATGCATTACGTTGTTCATTATCCGCGACTCATCAGGATGTTTGGTCCTTTCCTATCTGTATGGTTGTACGCGTTTCGAAGGGAAACACCAGCATTTTAAAGATGTTGCTAGAAAAAATCGACATTTTAAGAACATAACCCTTTCATTAGCCAGAAGACATCAATTTTATCAAATGTATGTGTGGTCGCAGCCCTTCATGAGAAATGCCACATCTACTAATGGTTCCAAGGAGATACTACTTCAACATGCCCCAGAAGCAATTCAGTGTTACATTCATGACCGTGATATTCACGCAGAATCTATAGTCTATGTGAAAAGTGCAGTTGATAATGATAACACATTTGCTGTTGGTTTGGCAAAGAATCTTCCGAGGAAGACTTACTCGTGTTCATTAAGATTGCAGGCATACATGTTATTAACTCTGATACCATTTTTCTCATACAAACATTAACTACAGTTGAGTATGATGAGCACTATCATGTATTTGTTCTGTCTTGCAATGAGGAGCAACGTGTTTTAAGAAATTTAAGCACTATCTCAACAGATCTTCTAAATTTGCATGAATTACCAGATGGTAGACGTGTTGTAAATCCAGGGCATGCACTTTTGTAATGTAACTTCCTGCTCCCTGTTGTTGTATGTATTTACTTTTGTTCATGTGAACGAAAACAAACGTACTCCTTTTATACACCCAGGCGACACACTATCACCATATATTTCACCTGAGGGTGTAGTACACCATTGCTACACCCTCAGAGACTTCCAAAACAAAGTTGTAGGGTGTGAAAGGGATGTGATCGTTGTTAATACACCTATTTTACACCTTTAAAGGTGTGAAACGATTTAGAGTGTATGGTCTTGTGGAGTGCTCTCGCTGCTGGCTGACGTCTACTCGTCTTTTCCGCCACGTTCAGGGTGAGTGGCAAATCATGTTCTAGCCAGCTCGCTAGGATCGTACTGCGCTCAGCAGCGGCTCTCCCGTGTTTGGATTGTTCGCCTGGTGTGGTCAGTACGAAAAGCACTCTCCTATAGAGAGTGTTGTTATCTAGCTTGTAGGACTGTAACGTAAAGTTAGTGTCTGTCCAAAGGGGACTACCTCCATATAGGTAGCACTCCTGCTTGATGACAATACACACGCTGTTGATGACAATACTCGTGGGTGCCCAGGCGCGCTGCTGGCATCGCCTGCTGGAGATCGCTACATCGGAACGGCGCTCATTGCACGAGAGCGGGCGGCGTTACGATGCTGCGATCCAGGCGATGCCAGCACTCTGCCGAAACTTCAGTAACTCATCAACTTTGCCAACAAGTGCACAAGTACTCACTGTTCAAAGTTGCGCGGTATCATACGTGATAAACAGGCAGGCAACACACTGCATGAATTACCTCATTTCATTTTTGTGTGGCGCTTGCCTCCAAAGTGTAAATGCGAACCTGCAGTTGCTGCAGGAGCTGGTACTCTACGCGATAAGAGTTGGGGTATCCTCTACAGAACACCCTTTTCCCAAATGATGTTTTCAATTATGTTTTTCAATGGATTACGCCCCTAATAAAAGTGTTGTTCTTAAAGAACCTATAGTAGGAGTGATTCCTATATAATATCCTTCAGTAAACGCTGTACTAAAATACACCAGCCACTGTGGTGTGAAAAAAGGAGTCAGTTATAGGACAAGCAATTTACTCAAAAAAGGTGTAAAATGATTTACTGTGATATGCGCGGCATTATGTCAGCATATGTTCGATAGTCTCTTAAAATAGGATTTCACCGCATATAGCACGCTCTCAGCAAACCACCACTTGGGATAACACCGTTCTGGCCAATAATTGTTTAAGAACGGGCGCAGTACCCCTTTTGCTGACACTATGCAGTTATGTTAGTTGCTATAAAAAAACATCCGGACCCACGCATTACATAAATTCGGGGGAGGGGGGGGGTATCACGAAATTGATATTCTATGATATATTTGTTCCAACCTCAAACATCAATTGTCTCGTGGTGGTTATCATTCTGTGCAATGGCTGAACTTCACCGTGCTATGCGGCGAAGTTATGTTTTAAGAGTGCAGAGTGCAATGACTACAGTTTCTCTTCGTAATAAGGAACATTCACCACGGCGCCGTGTTGATGAGTAAAACGTGCGCTAGTGACGCGTAAATACCGTGTACGGCCTGCTTAAAACATCCAATTTCGCGCGTGTTCACTTTATGTACGGGCTGCCAACACCTGAACAGCGAACACCGTTGAAGTTACCCTGTGGCGTTAGCATCGCTCAGTATAACAGCAACTGTTCAATAAAGGCGAAAAGGAATTGGGTTCGCCCGGCTGACGTCACGACTTTAAATTAGTATACTCACGTTAATGCGCAACACCTGCGTCAAGAAAAGCGGTGCACTTTCACAACTCACTCACAACTGCAGTAACTGTTCTGCAGGGCACCCCTCTTGAAACTCGTTTAGATTTCCTCTCGCTGCGTGGCATAGAATTTTCGTCATGTACGCTTCGTTACTACTGCTCTTAGTGTGGACACTCCTACTGGTAAGCAAACTTGAGAAGATTAGGTTCAGAGGACTCTACTGGTCGGCTGTACAAAGCAGTATAGTACGATGAAAGATTGAGGTCACTGAAAAGAATGACCAGCTGTAGGACTCGGACCCACGCCTTCTGGATTACCGGTCCAGCGTTCTACCAAGTTTAGCTGAAGGGCTTAGCTCAATTGGTAGCTCTCTGGACCGGTAATCCAGAAGATGTGGGTTCGAGTAATCACTCTTAATTTTTTTACATCCTTTAGGGTGTATTATGGGTGTAATCCATTCGGGCGATAACTCATTCCCTTTAGGGTGTAATATAACACCCTTTTCCACAGGCTACACCCTCAAAAAACAGGCTATAACCTGTGGAAAAACGGTGTTATAGTGCACCCTAAAGGATGTGAGTTATCGCACTTTTGGATTACACCCCTAATACATACTAAAAGGTGTAAAATATTAAGAACCATACAGTTGGCTAAGCTTTTCAATTACTTCCATCTTTCATGATTAATTTCGTAGGTAATTGAGTACGTACGCAACGCCGTTACCGTAATCGAATCGATACTCTATGTTCGGCAACACAGTGTGGGTCGCGATACTTTTTTTTTCCTTTAAGTAGATACTGGAATAGTATTTCGGCTACAAATTTGTGGTAACGCGATCTCCGTGTCGCTACCGATACATATACTCTCATAGTGCACCCCCCTCCCTTCTGCACCGGCCATATTTCTTACTTTTATTCATTTTCACTGGTTCGCCTGGCGCGTACCAGTGTACGGTTTGGAGAAACCTCAGTAAGATGGCAGACGAGGAGTTTGAGCGACCCCTATTGCAAATTCCAACCAACATATCGAAGAGTCTGTATATGCTTTTGCGATTCCAGTTTTAAACAGTTTCGATGCCGGAAGAATGTTTCCGATATGAGTTGTGCCGTTCCTTGCAACGGCGTTATGAAATACACTGGTATATCATGGTATATACTAGTGTCTTTAGTATCGTTCATGCATTGACCTAGTCCACATTTCCTTGTGCACTGTAAGTACACGAATGCGCGCGAGCGCGAACGTTTCTTCTCCTTCTTGATTGTCGGGGACACCATGTATTCTAACTCGTTTTTACCATCCTGATGATCGCACCTCATTAGTCCTGGCCAATCTCCCTCACGGATAAGCGCCATCCCGCTCAAGGAGCAATGACAACAACACCAGCGACATCCCCAGAAGCGGAAGATGGGAAAAGCGTCATAGCTTTCTGATGTCACGTGAGCGCCAGCGCTCAACGTCATGTCTTCACGTACACTGCTAACCGTGGGGAATATCCTGCTACACAGCCACCAGATGTTCCATAGCAGACGTCAGGAAAACACGCTGACGGTGTCGTCTGCTAAGGGTCGTCTGTTAAATACGCAGTACGCCACTCCAGATATTCCGCACCGTGTGAATGTTCAACATAACACGAGACGGAACTTCGGCTCTGTGAGAAGTCTTTTGGCATTTTTCTTTCACTAGAATATTCCGTGAGGATGTCGCTCGTGTCAATACACGGATGAGTTACATTTTGAAAGAACAGGGTGCTTATGGAGGTTTTGAATCATGTTATGTTGTGTGTTGTGCTGTCTATCTGCTTTTGTATGTTGCGCTCTATATAATTTCGCTTTAAATTTCTTTCACAATTTACAGAGGGATGTGGTAAGAGCGAAGTTCGACGAACATGTCATGATCATAGGAAGGGAGTTGCCTCAGGACAAAAGCAGGCTTCTGTCCTGAGGCAACTCCCTTCCTAAATTTCTACCGGTTCGCTGGATTTCTACCCATCTATGTCATGATCATGTCTTTTGTACTCATTTAATTGTTGCCAAAGGGGCCCATGAGAGATGGATTATACCCAACGACGGCAGGTGGCTGGTCATATGAAGATGGCGCTTTGCTACTCGACGTCAAGGCGTCATCGCGGGCCCAGCGATCCCGTCGGGAGACACACGAGAACATAGAGGTGCGAAGTAGGAAACCCACTTCTACGGGCTGCCATTGTTGCAAGGACGCTGCGGACGATAGAGGCTCTCTTGGTATGTGGCGGCGGCGGTAACTCAGGGAACTGGCATGGGCCTGATGCACTGAAGTTTCGCTCGGCGACCGCAGCGCGAACTCCCTCCTCATGTGAAGCGCCCCCTTTCTAAACGGTCGCGTCCGGTGCGTCCTCTGCCTTCGCTGAGCGCGGATGTTATCCCTTTTGTGGAAATCATTGTGCCACGATTTTTCAGAGCCGCAGTTTAGGCGATGCATAGAAACAAACACGCACAACAGGATCCTCAACTTGCGGCAGGCCCCAGGCAACTTGAGGCTTGTGTTGTGCTTGTCTGTTTCCATGTTCCAACCTCAGAACCTAAGTTGAGTCATTTACAACCATAGTTTTTGGCGCTCTACGGTCTCAGTCGCTTTTGCGCCAAAAACCTCCAATTATCATCATTGTTGTAATTGTAGACTGACTGACTGACGACTGTTCAAGATGAACGAGGCAGGTTTAATGAGATAGGAACGAATGTGTGCGTGAGCGCATGCACTAGTGCGCATGCTCCTTAAAAGGGGCGTTGGTTGTCGGCTTCTTCCAACACCCCCTCTCGACAATCAGCCCTAAAAGACGCTCATACGGTCCCTGAGCCCCTCGAACCGTGGTTTCGGAAGAGGTTTGGTAAAGATGTCCGCGACCATGTCGCTGGTTTGACAGTACTGGAGTTTGACAACCTTTCTCTCAACTAAGTCTCTCAGGTGGTGGTGCCGTACGTCGATGTGCTTGGTCCGTGCGCTGACGCCCTCACTGATCTAGAGCTTGACGCAGCCCTGGTTGTCTTCATACATACAGGTCGGCTCGTCGTCCCTATAACCGAAGTCAGCTAGCAGCTGTCGAAGCCACAGCACCTCCTGTGAAGCGTGTGCGGCCGACACGTATTCTGCTTCCGTGGAGGAAACAGCTACCGAAGTCTGTTTCTGGTTGACTTCCTGTCGGTGACGTCTCCTGTCCAGTCTGCACCTGCGTAACAGACAAGCCTTGCTTTCGACTCCCCTGAGAGCCGCAACTCGTAATCGACGGTTTGCTTAAGGTATCGAAATACCTTCTTGACTGCAGTCCAGTCACAGTGGCGTGGGTGGCTAACACGCTGGCAAAGGTAACCCATGGCGCAGGCTATGTCGGGGCGTGTTGTCGTGCTCAGGTATAGCAGCTCTCCGACCGCTTGACGATAGTGGTCCTTATCTGGTAGCAGCTCATCACCCAAGAGCTTCGGGTAGTCTGTATTTATGGGAATGACGCTCCCCTTGGCGTCATCAAGCCGGTACTTTGCTAATAGTGTGGTGATTGATGTATTGTTTCTGTAAAGGTTGGTCACAGTATTCTGCCACTGCTGTCAACTCCGCACCTGTTTCTGCAAGTAAGATGAACGCTATGCAACACCATGCAGCTATTGACAAGTTACAGTAATGTTCAGAAACAAACACCTACACTACCTACCATACTAATACCTTTACACTAGTGCTACATTTGCAGTACATGGGGCCTTGTCTTAGTATAATGGTCATCCTTGTTTTATCCGAAGGTCAATCCAGGTCGTCCTCATGCTGCAGCGACACAGTGCCTTTGCCTGGAGGTATATCGCTTTGCTTATAGTACATACTGTTTTATATCGTCATATTGTGACCCATTTCATTTCTCCAGAGCACCAACAGTGTCGCCCCTTCAGTACACGTGATTCACTACGCGAAGATAGGCAATGTATGTGAGAGAGTAGGAGAGTAGTGTACAAACTGCACAGTAGGATTTATGAAAGGGCACTTTGCATTGACTAGTACGGACGGTTTATTGTAGGTAGCCCCCTGGCTCCATCACGCAGCTTGATGCGTGCGGCTGAACTCAACAAAGGTAGCTAGAGCAACTGAGTAGCATGATAAGCAATGTTTAAAAAAAAAACTGGATTTCATGAAAACAAATAAACAAACAAGCAACATACTGCAAATTGCTACTAGAGTTATATACACCATTTCCTTGCCATAATAGAGCTTTTGACACTGACCCTGTGCATGAATTTTCTCGTCTTGGGAATGTGTATGTGTTATGGGACCTGGGCAGCTATGAGTAGCTACAAAAATTATGCAATTGCTAAGATACCAGGTCCAGCACCACTTGCTTCCGAGAGAGGCTTCGAAGCAGGTACATGTGAATTTTCATTGTGCAACAATAAACATAGCTATGGACTGGCTCCTCATGCGAGAATATTTGAGCATCTCTTGTCATGCATCTTGCAGTCTGTTATGTCTCACCCAATGGAAGTTACTCTAGCTTTTGCTCTGCGTTCGGTACTATTCCTGATACACATGAAATTTCACAGGTGCATCACTGAGGCGCGCTCATGCAGCTCCTGGTCACGCTATGCCAGAACACGGTATGTGGTTAATGTGAAAGATCACGAAAATTACGGCGCTGAAGTTTCTCTTGTGCATTTCACATAATCTTTTGTTTTCAGAATTGCAACTCCAGGTCTTACGAAGCCTAAATGTTATACGTCTGGCCGTACAACAACAAAGTGATTTGCTATCACAACTGACGCCGCCTTCAAGGGACCCTGTCGGTGATGTTCAGCAGCTTGTCGCACAACCATTCAGTCGTATTGAAGACTTCGAGCAGTTTGAGAGCACATTAACCCCCGCCCTGGAGAAACAATTTGTAAATTTTGGTCACCATTTCAATTATGCCTGCACTCGACACTTCACAATGGTAAATACAACGCTCTTGAATAATCCAGGTGCAAGAGCTGACACTCCTAGGTGGAGCTACACCTAAGGCCGCCGTTAAGCGGATCCTGGAATACGTCATGACCGACCAGGTCGCGGAAAAATACAGCTGGGAAGGACGTAAGGGGAAGAATGTGTTCCGCGACCTTCGTCTACCTAACATTATGATGCGTAAGTGTGTCATGTTACATGCAAGAGTGTGCTGATAGCTAAAAATGTGTTAACGTTTTCAGGTGCTGTTCACGCGCAAAAACAGCTGTCAAAGTGCACGAACTACGACCTAGAAAAGGCTACAAAGGACTGGCTTCGTCACTCAGCCGACAGACTCAAGCGGGTTGCGGATTGAACCTTCACCGTGCCACACACAGCACGCGACACAGTGCTTTAAACGTAAGCTTTTACTGCATTTTCTGCTTCCTCGTTTCATTCATGCCAGTTAACACTGTGCTACAGTTATGCTTATATTATCTCATGCTCAGTACGTCCCTCCGCTCTCATCTGAAACGGTACTTAGCAATCACGTAGCAAGTCATGGTACAGCTGCGTGCATTGGTACGTGCTGAGTGAAGTTAAATTTAAGTTAGAAAGTGTTAAGTTAGAGAGTTTTACTGAAAGAACGTTGTTCGTGAAATTGATCCCCAGTAACACCAATACATAATATTGTGTACATTGAGCAGACGATTTTGGTGCAATAGCAAAGCGATATAATTACCGAGGCACGTACACAGTGGCATGCCTGGAATTCTGCAGGTTTGCCACGTGGACACTAATGCAGGCTTTTCTTTTTCAGTGTACTCATTCCTTCAAATGAAGCATCCGCCAGCCAGCAGGTTGCACATCATATTTCCATATGCATTATATATATATATTCTGATATTATGAGGTGTGTACACGAAATAAACAATGTATGAGGCTTAAAATCCGTTGTGCCATTTATTGAAGTAAGAAAATTATGTAATTTTAAAGAAAAATGCATGATTTAGCAAAGTCCTATTTATGTCTCAAATCCTGTGATTGACGTTCCATGGATGTTCCTGGGACATCCGTTTTGGGGTAAAAGCATAGTCCCATGGATTTCCCATGGTAATCCCCAGGCTTTCTGGGTAGATCCCATGGATATCCGAATATCCATTTTTCAATATTCCATGGACGTCCCTGGGACGTCTATGGTTTACTGGGAAGTAAAAATAGCGTACGCCCCCTTTTTCTGCAAATCAGAGGAAAGAACGATGTCACTGGGGATGGTGGTTGGCTACGTGCGTGCTATGTGGTGAAGTTCATTATTTCAGGCTAAGGAAAAGCCTGTTAGTGTCCACTCTGAGCTCAAAGGACTCCAGTTTCTGGATGATGCATCAACATCTATCAACAAGCATTCCCTCTTCACCGACCTCGAACAAAGGACACACACATCCCTAGGCCGCCTGGCTAGTGCCACCAGGTCTCTAGCCAATAGGGGGGCTCTTCCTCGGCTCCCAGCTTGTCCACCTACGCCGCCGTGGCGGGAGTTCGTGCCCGCAACAACGCTTCACATCCCGGGTCTACGGAGGAAGAGCGAGTCCAGTCCCCTAGTGGCCAGGATGGCGGCTGAGAACCTGATAAGCGACATTTATCACACACATACCCTGGTGTTCACGGATGGCTCCATTGACCACCGTTCCAAAAGTGCTACCAGCGCGTACTACATCCCGTCAATAAACAAGGCCTGGCAAGGGAAATCAGTTCGTTACCCAATCTCATCTACGACGGCCGAACTCCTGGCCTTGCTACACGCAGCTGCTGCGGTTCAAGTCACCGGAATACCTAAGGCCCTCTTGCTTACGGACTCCAGAAGTGCCCTCAACAACGTGATAAACCCCATGTGTGGTAGCATTCTGGCCCGATGTATAAGGAGATCGTGTGCCCAGCATAGGCTAACCGGAGGTGAGCTCACGCTCCAATGGATCCCATCTCATGTCGGCATCAGAGGCAACGAACGAGCGGACCAGCTAGCTTCCTCAGCACACAACAGCTGCAGCCCATCCTTAGCAGTCCCGGCCGACACTGACAGGCTCATGGTCGTCAAACAGCTAGTTGAGATGCATCATCCTTGCATACAGGACATCATGCAGAATCACCGACCCTCTCTTCCCACGAAAGATCTTCCCCGTGGTATGCAGACAATGCTCCATCGATTACGCACAGGATCTGCGTTCACGAACTCGCAACTGTGCAAGATCGGCTCCAGGGAGGACTCCAGTTGCGGACACTGTAATCATCCGGAGACATTTGCACATATCCTGACAGAATGCCGTGCATACCATACTGTAGTGTAGAAGATGAACAGCCTTTATTACAATGATGTCGATGCATATATACAGGTGGTTGGATACTAATGACGATGAGGATTAACATGACAAACATGTGGCGACACCACATTTCCTCCCCCCAGGATAATAATATTGTAGAAAAAAAAACGAAACCAGTCTTGTCAGTATCCCAACCGTTGCGGTGGTCGTCTTTCACGGCTACCCCTGCGTAAAGGTTCTTGCCGTTTTGCTTGAGGCTCTTGCGTCGAGGTTGAAGTAACAGGCTCAAGTGGAGGGTCGACGGTAGATGCTTTACGATCGTTGCTCACAGGCAACGTAGATAACTGTGGAGGGTCGATCAACGACCAGTGAACTTCATCCTGATGGTGGACATTCTTGCGATACTTGTGAGACGCTTCTTCAGATACTTTGGAGAGTCTACTTGCGTTCCAGACCTTGCCATCATCCAGCAAGAAAGAACGGTTTCCTTGGCTTGCAACAATCATCCTTAGTGTGGAGAATAATCTGTCACCCTTCGTGACGTGTGTTGGTTGTTTTACGCGGACGAAGTCCCCAACTTTGAGAGTAACTACGTGAGCGGTGCGTTTGTTGTCGACATACTTTTTGGTCGCCAACTGCTTCTTGAGTATTTTCTCCCGTAGATTCTGCAAAGCCACGACTGGATCTACATGAAAGTCTGGAATTGGCCACCGACCACGTTCAGTCTCGTTCGTAGAGCACGTCCATGTAAGAGAACTGCCGGCGAGTATCCAGTTGTAGTGTGAGGTGTTGCACGGTACACGCCCAAGTAGTCAGTAAGTGCTGCTTCGAGGCTTCGCTTTTCGAGGATGGCCACTTGGATGAAACTTTTCAGGACACGGTTAAAACGTTCAATCAGACCATTTGATTGAGGGTGATAAATAGACGAGTAAGTGTGCTTAATACCGCGGTCGTTGAGAAACTCCTGAAAGTCCGATGAAGTAAATTGCGGCCCGCGATCAGATACAACCTCTGTGGGGTATCCTTCTCGACTGAACAGTGTGCGCAGGAAGGAGATTACTGTAGCGGACGTAACTGTGCTGCAGAAGGAGACCTCAGGCCATTTACTGTAGTAGTCCATGACACTGATCATGAACTTAGATGACTGTGGCGCACGGTGTACAGGGCCGACGATGTCGATGCCTATTTTCTCCCAAGGTCCATCCGGAAAAGGAGTTGGCTGAAGTGGTGGGGAACATGTCTTAGCGCTTTTATCTGCTGACTGGCAGATCAAGCAATTGCGGACGGAGCGCTCGACATCGGCATCCATCGCAGGCCACCAGTAGTATTGTCGAATCCGTTGTTTCGTGCGCACGATTCCTAGGTGCGATTCGTGAGCTAAAGCGATCTCCTTGGGGCGTAGGGATGGTGGTACGCCTATCCGGTCTTGCCTAAGCAGCAGACCGTCCACTTCAGACAGTTCGTCTTTGACTTGCCCGAATGCAGAGAGATTCTGGCTCATTGTATTCCTGCTTGGCCATCCTTGTTGGATGAACTTGAGGATCTGCGCTAGCAGCGGGTCGGCATAACTCTCAGCTTGGAGCTCTTGTCTCGACAGAATGCCGGAACCAGTGCAATCGATCCAGCAGATGATCTCGTCTTCATCTTGAAGGGACTCTTGAATGGAAGGAGCAGCCAAAGGTGCAGGAAGGCGCGAAAGCGCGTCTGCGATTACATTTTGTTTCCCTTTCTTGTAAACGACGTCGAACGTGTAATCCAGCAGCCTCATACACCACCGTGTTATCCGTAGTGGACGATGACCCGTACCTTGCCTGCTCAGGAGTACTTGAAGCGCTTGATGATCGGTCTGTAGTGTGAAACGGCGACCCCAGAGGTAAACGTGCCAGTGCTCCACGGCCCAGACACAGGCGAGTGCTTCCCTTTCGCCAACGGAGTAGCGTCGCTCAGCGGCTGGTAATGTTCTCGATGCGAAAGCTACAGTCTTCAGGTACGGGGCATGCTGCTGTTGAAGTACAGCTCCCAGGCCGTATGCAGACGCATCCGTGGAGACTGTAGTAGGCAGATCGGGATGAAAAAGTGCAAGTGCGGTTGATTCCATAAGCAATGACTTCAGCCTGTTGAAGGCGATTTGCCTCTCCTCGGTCCAGAGAAACGGTGCATCTCCCCGTAGAAGCTCTCGTAGTGGTTCTACTTCATCTGCGTAATTCTTTATGAACTTGGCGTAGTAACCCATCATTCCCAGAAACGAAGAGAGTGTCTTCTTATCGTCCGGGGTAGCAGCATCTTGTATCGCCTGGAGATTTGCAAGGTTAGGAGAAATGCCGTTCGGTCTGACTGTATGTCCAACAAAAGTCAGTTCTCGCACTCCGAAGACACATTTGTCGTTCAGTTTGAGTCCTGCATCAGAGATTAGCTGAAGGACACGATGAAGATTCTTCAAGTGGTCTTGCTCATTCACTCCGAAAACGATAATGTCGTCGAGATAGCATTTGACACCTGGGCAATCCTTGAAGAGGTCAAACATCATTTTTTGAAAAGCTGACGGAGCTGAAGCCAAGCCGAAACACACTCGCTCATAGCGGTACAGTCCTCTGTGAGTGATGAAGGCAGTGAGATCGCGACTCTCGGGCGCCAACAGGACCTGGTGATAAGCTGCCGTAAGGTCGAGCTTAGAAAAGACTTTGGTGCCAGCGAGTTCGTAGAGCAATTCATCGATAGTAGGCAGAGGAAAAGCGTCCACGACGACTGCTTTGTTAGGTCCTCGAAGGTCCACGCAGAGACGTAACTTCCCGTCCTTCTTCCGGGCAACGACGATAGGTGATATCCATTCGGATGCTGTGACGGGCTCGATTACGTCCATCTTGAGGAGGCGATCCAATTCCTGGGTAACCTCTTCACGTAGTGCAAACGGTAGCCTGCGTAGCTTCGCCCTCACAGGTGCGACGTCATTTCTTGTTTTAACTCGATGAGTGTAATCCTTTGCAAGTCCAAGTCCTGGCGAGAATAAATGCGCAAAGGTCTCCAAAAGATCCTGTAGGTTTGCAGGGTTAAGTGGACGTCCTAAGGCACTGTAGTGTTGGTCCATCAATGGAGATACCCAGTGCAGCAAGGCCATCCAGACCTAGAAGAGCTGTGCCTTCAGGAACGACGTAGAGAAGTAAGCGGGAAGTGCGGCTTCCGTACGTGACTGTTGCAAAAAATGACCCCAGGACTGGTATTCGTTGCTTCGAGTAGTTGTGCAAGGAAATGCCTTCCAAACGTGCCTTCCAACTTGCAATCCGCAGCAAAGTGCGCTTCGTACAAGTCCCTGGATAAAATTGTGACTGAAGAACCGGTGTCAACCACGAATCTGATATCCGTCTTGTTGACTGTAACGGTGATGTAAATTGCGTTCTTGTGAGGAGGTCCTAACTCCAGTACCGTAGTGCAGCTAAGATCTGGAAGTCCAAACTTCTGGCCCAAACTATCTTGAACTTGAATCTGATTAGTTGATCCAGCAGCCGACCGACATACCGACGCAAGATGTCCACGTTTCTTGCATCTACGGCACTCCTTGTCCCTTGCCGGACACGTAGCGGAATTCGCGAGGTGAGTAGTTGACCCACAGCGGTAACAGGCTTTCCCAGCGAAGTTCCTTTTCAGAGTTGAGGGTGGCTTGCTACGTTGTTTCCCTTTAGCCTTCGTGAGTCGCTGGACAACTGGCGTGTCACCACGCATCAGCTGCACCTCATTGTTCGATTGTTCGATGAACCTGGCTAGGGTTAGTGCTCGTTCCAACGTGAGGCTGGAACCTTCCATCATGAGGCGTTCACGAACTTGTGGAAGACTTGCGTTTTCCAGCAATTGGTCTCTGATAATCTCTTCAAGTGTGCTTCCGAAATTGCACGTTGCAGCAAGGCCTCTTAATGCTGTTACAAATTCGTCGATCGTCTCACCGGGAAGTTCAGACCGATGGCGAAACTTGCGTCGTTCTGCGATGACGTTGAAAGTTTCTGCATATCGAGCTTCCAACGTGGCTATAGCTTCTGCGTAGGGATCGCGTGCTTCTTCCTTCTTGTCAGTTGAAGGGCTCGCGGTGACTTGAGGTACCGGGAGTGTGAAGAAAATTCGTTGGCCTTCCGTACCTAGTGCATGTAGCAGTAAAGCTTTCTTACGCTTCGAAGATAACCTTGCGTCCGTCACGCAATCCAAATAATTCTCGAACATCCGGCGCCATTGCGCCCATGGAATGTAAGGCTTGCCAGGTAACTCCAAAAATGGCGGTACGGATGGAAGGCTTCCGTAGCTCATGACATACAGCAGAAGAACGCAAGAAGGACAAGCAGGTCCAATTGCTCGTCGCCAAAATGTAGTGTAGAAGATGAACAGCCTTTATTACAATGATGTCGATGCATATATACAGGTGGTTGGATACTAATGACGATGAGGATTAACATGACAAACATGTGGCGACACCACACATACCATGCGGGAAACCCATCTTCCCCACGCCAGGCCTGGTATACTGACGGACGTCCTCTTCCCCGAAGGTCCTTGTGCGGAACGACTTTCAAAAACTCGCGGCCTCGTGCGCTTTCTTCAAGAAACGGGCCTAGCGGAGAGACCACTCTAGTGCACCTCCCACCTACAGTGTGCTTCCGTCCCATCAGTACCGGTCATCCTGCCTCTACATCACTTTGAAGTCCTCAACTCCCCTCTCCCACTTTCTTTTCCTTTTTTTTTTGGCTATAGTCGTGACGGTGCCCACTTGAGTGCGGCCAACAACGGCAAGCTACCTCGACCCCCCCCCCCCCCCTCATTATTTCAGGGTGCACCACGATCAACATTTATTTCAGTTCTCAAAAGTGCAACGGCGTCTTCATTGCGTACCGCTAAGTGGCCTAAGAGGTGAACACTTTTATTCTTAAGCTTCCTCGACACCGGCAAAGTTGAATAACTAGCACTGATAATATGTAGAGGTGGGCAGACTACAACACAGTATTTGCGGCAGTCGTCGCACTAACAATCTTAGGCAGGAGACATGCCTGGAGACAGATGGCTCTCCTGCTTGATGACGATACACAGGAGACATGCCAATACATATATGCCTGTAAAATAAAATTTTCTGAATAGGAGACGATAACAGTATGATATGGGCAAGTTTTCTCTTGTCCCATTCTACAGTTGGCAATACGAAGCAGGAGACGATAAGGATAAGCTAAACAGCTCATCTAATCATTCAACAATAAGTAGGAGACGGATGAGTACAGCCCTGTAGCACTTTCAACTACCTCTTCTTCCGTGGCTCATCTCATACAGTCAACAATACAAGAACTTTAGACTTGAATTCTAGCCAGGGCACTTCTCCTACGTGTTTCGCCGCAGTTGGAGAAGGTCTTGCACCCATGGCAAGCCTGTCCGGTCGTCTGGTCACAGAGGTGGGCAAAGTCACGACGGACGCCCTGGGGGAATGTGCGTCCTGGGCAGGCAGGTCCCTGGCAGGCGTCCTGGGCAGGTCCTACGGTTCTCGGCAGATCATCGGTCCTCCATTGGATGACCTTTCGTGACACCATTCAGTGGTTAAACCTGAGGCAGCTAGCAACAGTGTTGGCGTCGTTCGACCAGGCAAAAGCTTTTGACAGAGTGCGTTATTCGTATCTATTCTCCGCGATTACAGCTTACGGCTTTCATGAAGCGTGGATTCGCTTTGTGGAAGTGTTGTACCTCGGTGCGAAAAGCTGCTCTCCGTTACGGGTGGTCGATCGCGTCCAATGGAAATTCCGCAAGATGTATAGCAGGGCTGTCCCCTTTCTTCTGTATTGTACGCTGTCGCAATCAACCCACTCCTGGCTCGTTTAGGTTCCCTACCTCTCCTTAGATTGTCTGGTGGTTGCCCCTCGTGTTTTCGCGTATGCAGATGATATCTCTTCCATGCTACCAGGGGAAGTTCCCCTTCAACATGTGCTGAGACTTTCGAGGATTTTTGTAAGATGTCTGGCGCACTACTCTATCGGTCTAAGAGCGGTGCCCTCCCTCTACATTAATGCACGACCTCCTCGGCGTACCGTATTCAAAACCCTTGTTAAAAAGGCTAAAAAGGCTAGTTCGCCTGTGTGCTTCGTGAGCGCGCACACTCAACTTTTATGCAAATAGGCAATGTGGTGACCACGAGGACAACGTAATGATTGATGCCCTGAGGGAATGTCAGCCCTACGCTGACTTAAGGGAAATTTCCCGACACATGTTTGAAAGCGTCACAGGAAAACTGAGGGTAAAAAACCTAGACAGCACAGCCGCCGGCTCCTCTGTGAGCAGTCGCCGCACTAACAATATTTAGGATAATAATAGAGCTACCTACAGAGGTACGCTAGTACACACGTGGAAGTGTGTACTAGCGTACCTCTGTAGGTAGCTTTCCGCACTAACAATCGACTATCGCTTGGGGTAGCGGAGAAGGGCCACATTAATAACGCGGTCCGCTGCTGGGTGGGTTGTGTCTTTGCGCGGCCGATAAAAAAGGTTGTGGGGGCAGTACAGCTTGCGATGCTGTTCCGGAAAGATTTTTCTTCAATCTTTCGGTATTGTTTCCGGAAAAGGGTTTCTCTTTTGACTATCATCTCATAAAGTACTTACTGAGTACGATACTGTCGCCAAAGTGACTCGCGTGACCTTCCCTCAGAAGAAGCTAGAGGGTATTGAAACGGGCAACCGGCGCTCTTATGGAAATGCGGACCCCAGACCCGAACTTCATAAGTGTGTGCATGGTAAGCGTGAGACCGTCTGCTCCGACGGTATGAAACGAGTTTGTATGCGGTGTGGCGCAGAGGGCCACTTCAAAAAAGACTGCACGCTCTCAGTGTTCTCGCTGAAGTGATTTGTGGGCACGAGAGGTGCGATGCTTCGTCTCTAAGCGCTGTGGTAGGAATCACGCTGGATCCGAAAGCTTGGCTACAACAGGGGCATCCCGTGTTTCTGGTAGCGGTGTGCTATCAATTGCTCCAATTGAAGCGCACCCCGTGCAGGCGCTCGCGGACGAGAGTGTCACGGCTGAGGTGGTATGTCCAGTGGGAGTGCCTCAAGTACCGTTAGTGTTGCGGAAGGGCCTTTCGCGGTCCGTGCTGGCAGTCAAAATGGTAGAGGAGACGCAGTTCGTGGTGACGGTGCCGATACCGACGACACCGTCGCAGGTGTCTCGTCTCTGCTGCTAGCGCCGTTAGCAGTCCTGCTGGTGCTGTCAGTGTTTCAGTGTAGTATAGTCAGTTGTGGTACCCTAGATGCAAGAGATGCTTCTCCAGTTGAGCACGCTAGTGCTCTCGTTGATGGCGTTGTGGCAGCGCGTAACTCCCACATTACCGAAGCTATCAGCGACGAGGATGACAGTGTTGTGTCCTCAGACTCCGAGCACTTGGTGATTGATGAGGACCCTAAGATAGTGCACGTCGAATATAAGGATTTTCCAGCTTCTGTCGCTAAACGTATGCGTGTGCAATCCGACGGCTCCCAAGTGCATGATGACTCTCAAATGGACAATGAGTCCTACTCTTAAATTCGCTGCATTTCCTTTCTTAATGCCTCTGTTCAGTCCTGCAACCTTAAACGTCCGGGGGATTAGGGAGGCCAAGCATATGGAGGTTGTCCATTGGGCAAAGCTGGCAGGTGTGGACATAGTCCTTCTTGAAGAGAGTGGTTGCCCTTACGGGCGTGCGATCAAGTCCCTTGATGATTTACATGGGCTCAGAGCATTTTTCAGTCCTGGCTCGCCACACAGAGCAGGCGTGGGTATTCTAGTGTTGCCGTCATTCCGGGGTACCGTCCGGTGGTTCGACACAGACACCGAAGGTAGGGTTGTGGCGGCGGAGTTAGAGTACGGCAGTAGTGCTTTTCGCATTGTTAATGTTCGCGCCCCTGCCCGTAACAGTGAGCGCTCAGATGATTTCTTTCGCACAATTGACCCTTTTTTCTATTGTAACCAAAATTTACTCTTTGCGGGCGACTTCAACTGCACGGTAGACTGACAGCACGGCAGACAAGCAAATAGAGGACTTGCGCGCTTAGTATATTGCGCGCCAGGACTGTCGGATTTCATCTCCCGCTTTGTGACGCGACCTCCTGGGGATCTCACGGATCATGTTGGTGTTCTGTTATCTGTATCTGGCCTGCTAAATTTTCGCTCTGGCTCCAGTTTTTGGCGCCTAAACGTGTCTTTGCTCAACGACCCCTCAATTAAATACGACGTAAAAAAGTGGCTTCCGGATCTTTGTTCCGCACCCGATTTCGGTCCCAGTCACTGGGAGGCTCTCAAGCTGGATGTAGTACACCGTTTTCAGCATTGGGGCAGACAGCACGCGCGGGAACACCGGCAGTGTAGAGGTGCACTCAGGCAGGTGTAGGCTGTGCTTCGCATCCCTGACTCAGGCAGTCCTGAATCCTGAGTCCGGTATCCAGGACGTGCGGAGGCACCTGGCCTCTCTCCGAATGCAGCCCAGACGCAAATTTGTTACGCAACGCTATGTGGTGCGCTGATGCGGGAGCTATATTGCTCCCGTGTGTTACTCAAGCGCTATGTAGCAGAAAACCAGGAATTACGAATTACTGAGCTCCGGTCAGCTGACGGCTCAATTCTGACTTATCCCGCTGATATTCAGGAAGCAATGCGTGAGCATTGTGCGGCCCTTTATCAGAAGTCACCTCACGACGAGCCTGTTATCAGCCGAGGGTGCCTACTGCCGGCGAAACTAATAGAGCATATTGACTCAGGGCCGCTCACGCAAAATGATGTTTTTGCGTGTCTCCTCAATGACGACCGGAAAGTGCCATGCCATTGGTGGCCACCCAGTTGAGTTTTACAAGCGCTTCTGGAGTGTGATTGGTTTTTGCATGACTCGGGTTTTTGCTTAACCCAGCAGACTCTGCTTAACCCAGCGGTTGCTATGCCCCAGCATGCAGAATGGTGGAAAGACAAGTCTCGAAAACTGGACCGAGATGCTTATCGTCCGGTTACTTTACTGACGAGCGATTATAAGGTTTTAGCTAAAACTCTTCTATTGCGCGTTTCTGTTTCTGTTGAAGAAGGTGTTACATCCTTGCCAAGCATGTTCCGTCCCCGGCAGATCCTCAGACCTTCATAGAATCTCTCTTCGCGATGCCATCCACTGAGTTAACAGTGGCCATGCCCCCGCTGTACTGGCGTCCTTCGATCAGTTCAAAGCATTTGATCGTGTGCGCCACGCATACCTGTTCTCTCGGCTGAGGGCATGTGGGTTCGCCGTTGCTTGGGTCAGTTATGTGGAGACCTTGTATAGCGGCACTAGAAGCCTTGTCTCTGTCGCTGGCGTACTGTCGTCCCCCTTTGAACTTGTGGGGTCCGTCAGGGATGTCCTCTCTCTCCCGCCTTGTACGCCATTGCCATCAACCCTCTACTCGAGAGACTGTGCTCGCTTCCTGTTACATTGCCGCTGCCCAATGGATGGCCCCCACCTGTTTTTGCGTTCGCGTACGACGTCTCTGTCATCGTTTCTTGTGGGTGTTCCCTAGGGCCTGTTTTGAAGGCGTTTGAGGATTACGGAGCTCTTTTAGGGGAAAGACTGAATAGATCAAAAAGTTCAGCACTGTTTTTTAACCTCCAGCCTCCCTGCGGGGCTCCTTTCTGTGTTCCAGTGAGGCCAGAAGTCGAAATATTTGGTGTGACTTTTGATTGCACTGGTATATCTCGCGTAAATTGGCCACTAGTGTTTAATCGTTGCAGAGCTGTCCTGCGGCCGCTTAAGTTTGTTGATTTGCCCATCACTTTTCGCGCTCATCTGCTAGTGGCCTGGTACTACAGTCGCCTGTGGTTTCTGGGAGTCGTTGCCACGCCACCACCACAAATTCAAACTGCCATCACTAGGCACGCATTCCGTTTCTTCTGGGGCAGTTCGGTGGAGTGGGTCGCGTGGTCGCGCTTGCATCGTACACGTGACCAGGGCGGCTTAGCCTTGCCGGTGGTGCTCGACAAGTGTCTTGCATTCCAATGGCGCGTTTATTTTGAGGCGTTGCACACTCCCGAGCACCCGGCGTGCGCATTAGTGCAGTAGTCTCTGAGATGTGCTACCAGGTGGTTCGTTGAGAGCCCTAGGTTTCGGCCTAGGTCCGAAGTCCTGCCACATTAATACAGTGCCTGTGTTGATGTTGTACGGCGTTTGGGACTCCAGCTTCAGGACGCTGACATCCAGTTATGGGCTGTCAGCGGTTTTTATACAGCTATCTGGGAGTTGTAGTCTGGTCCTCCGGTTCCTTCGGACGAAACTGTCTTGGGGTCGAATCACTGAGGCCAGCTAGATGCCCGCCGCGCCAGCCTTCAGTGGAAGGTGGTCCACGATGTTATTCCTCTTCGTGAGCGACTACTCCGTTTTCACATATTTCGCTCTGACGGTTGCCCGTCTTGCGGGATGTGTGAAACCGCAGAGCACTGTTTCAGGCGTTGTCGTGTTCCTCTTTTGCTGTGGCGCCAGACTAACCCAGATATTTCAGCTGTCGACTGTCGCCTCGGCCACCGTACAGTTCCTGAAACCGTTGCCAGTTCCGGGCGTTCAGTGTAAACAATTGGTATTATTAATTACCGAGATCAACTTTCAAATTTGGATCTGTCGTTGCCGGCTGGCTTTCGGTGGCCCAGACTTCGGAGACGCAGATATATTTCAGGCTGTCAGGGCAGGGCTTCGTAGCCACATTGTCCGTGAGCAAGCACTGTACACTCTAAATCGCTTTACACCTTAAATGGTGTAAATCAAAATGTTCATGGCGCACACCTTTTAAGGTGTATTTTAACACCCTCATGGCAATTGGGGTGTAAAGGGTGTAACGCCGAATAAACTGTTGGGTTTGTGGCAATATGCTGGTAACTGTGTTTTCACAATTACCAGCGTATTGCGTATAATCACATTGAGGTCCATATATGTATGCACATCAAGGTGACTGAATATGTGTGTAAACATAGCCGACATGCACATGCACAGCCGACATACAGACAATCGCGGCAGCTGTGCATGGCAATGAAGCATGGCAGCTGTATATAGCTTTTCGTGAAACTGTAGACCTTCTCATGAGCAGGCACCTCCCCCATATGCATGTTCATTACTTAGAACGCTGCATTTATTCACTGCATATTTCTTCAAGGCTTTGCAGTGTTGTACCCACAGATACCCCTGTAAAATGCATTACGTTGTTCATTATCCGCGACTCATCAGGATGTTTGGTCCTTTCCTATCTGTATGGTTGTACGCGTTTCGAAGGGAAACACCAGCATTTTAAAGATGTTGCTAGAAAAAATCGACATTTTAAGAACATAACCCTTTCATTAGCCAGAAGACATCAATTTTATCAAATGTATGTGTGGTCGCAGCCCTTCATGAGAAATGCCACATCTACTAATGGTTCCAAGGAGATACTACTTCAACATGCCCCAGAAGCAATTCAGTGTTACATTCATGACCGTGATATTCACGCAGAATCTATAGTCTATGTGAAAAGTGCAGTTGATAATGATAACACATTTGCTGTTGGTTTGGCAAAGAATCTTCCGAGGAAGACTTACTCGTGTTCATTAAGATTGCAGGCATACATGTTATTAACTCTGATACCATTTTTCTCATACAAACATTAACTACAGTTGAGTATGATGAGCACTATCATGTATTTGTTCTGTCTTGCAATGAGGAGCAACGTGTTTTAAGAAATTTAAGCACTATCTCAACAGATCTTCTAAATTTGCATGAATTACCAGATGGTAGACGTGTTGTAAATCCAGGGCATGCACTTTTGTAATGTAACTTCCTGCTCCCTGTTGTTGTATGTATTTACTTTTGTTCATGTGAACGAAAACAAACGTACTCCTTTTATACACCCAGGCGACACACTATCACCATATATTTCACCTGAGGGTGTAGTACACCATTGCTACACCCTCAGAGACTTCCAAAACAAAGTTGTAGGGTGTGAAAGGGATGTGATCGTTGTTAATACACCTATTTTACACCTTTAAAGGTGTGAAACGATTTAGAGTGTATGGTCTTGTGGAGTGCTCTCGCTGCTGGCTGACGTCTACTCGTCTTTTCCGCCACGTTCAGGGTGAGTGGCAAATCATGTTCTAGCCAGCTCGCTAGGATCGTACTGCGCTCAGCAGCGGCTCTCCCGTGTTTGGATTGTTCGCCTGGTGTGGTCAGTACGAAAAGCACTCTCCTATAGAGAGTGTTGTTATCTAGCTTGTAGGACTGTAACGTAAAGTTAGTGTCTGTCCAAAGGGGACTACCTCCATATAGGTAGCACTCCTGCTTGATGACAATACACACGCTGTTGATGACAATACTCGTGGGTGCCCAGGCGCGCTGCTGGCATCGCCTGCTGGAGATCGCTACATCGGAACGGCGCTCATTGCACGAGAGCGGGCGGCGTTACGATGCTGCGATCCAGGCGATGCCAGCACTCTGCCGAAACTTCAGTAACTCATCAACTTTGCCAACAAGTGCACAAGTACTCACTGTTCAAAGTTGCGCGGTATCATACGTGATAAACAGGCAGGCAACACACTGCATGAATTACCTCATTTCATTTTTGTGTGGCGCTTGCCTCCAAAGTGTAAATGCGAACCTGCAGTTGCTGCAGGAGCTGGTACTCTACGCGATAAGAGTTGGGGTATCCTCTACAGAACACCCTTTTCCCAAATGATGTTTTCAATTATGTTTTTCAATGGATTACGCCCCTAATAAAAGTGTTGTTCTTAAAGAACCTATAGTAGGAGTGATTCCTATATAATATCCTTCAGTAAACGCTGTACTAAAATACACCAGCCACTGTGGTGTGAAAAAAGGAGTCAGTTATAGGACAAGCAATTTACTCAAAAAAGGTGTAAAATGATTTACTGTGATATGCGCGGCATTATGTCAGCATATGTTCGATAGTCTCTTAAAATAGGATTTCACCGCATATAGCACGCTCTCAGCAAACCACCACTTGGGATAACACCGTTCTGGCCAATAATTGTTTAAGAACGGGCGCAGTACCCCTTTTGCTGACACTATGCAGTTATGTTAGTTGCTATAAAAAAACATCCGGACCCACGCATTACATAAATTCGGGGGAGGGGGGGGGTATCACGAAATTGATATTCTATGATATATTTGTTCCAACCTCAAACATCAATTGTCTCGTGGTGGTTATCATTCTGTGCAATGGCTGAACTTCACCGTGCTATGCGGCGAAGTTATGTTTTAAGAGTGCAGAGTGCAATGACTACAGTTTCTCTTCGTAATAAGGAACATTCACCACGGCGCCGTGTTGATGAGTAAAACGTGCGCTAGTGACGCGTAAATACCGTGTACGGCCTGCTTAAAACATCCAATTTCGCGCGTGTTCACTTTATGTACGGGCTGCCAACACCTGAACAGCGAACACCGTTGAAGTTACCCTGTGGCGTTAGCATCGCTCAGTATAACAGCAACTGTTCAATAAAGGCGAAAAGGAATTGGGTTCGCCCGGCTGACGTCACGACTTTAAATTAGTATACTCACGTTAATGCGCAACACCTGCGTCAAGAAAAGCGGTGCACTTTCACAACTCACTCACAACTGCAGTAACTGTTCTGCAGGGCACCCCTCTTGAAACTCGTTTAGATTTCCTCTCGCTGCGTGGCATAGAATTTTCGTCATGTACGCTTCGTTACTACTGCTCTTAGTGTGGACACTCCTACTGGTAAGCAAACTTGAGAAGATTAGGTTCAGAGGACTCTACTGGTCGGCTGTACAAAGCAGTATAGTACGATGAAAGATTGAGGTCACTGAAAAGAATGACCAGCTGTAGGACTCGGACCCACGCCTTCTGGATTACCGGTCCAGCGTTCTACCAAGTTTAGCTGAAGGGCTTAGCTCAATTGGTAGCTCTCTGGACCGGTAATCCAGAAGATGTGGGTTCGAGTAATCACTCTTAATTTTTTTACATCCTTTAGGGTGTATTATGGGTGTAATCCATTCGGGCGATAACTCATTCCCTTTAGGGTGTAATATAACACCCTTTTCCACAGGCTACACCCTCAAAAAACAGGCTATAACCTGTGGAAAAACGGTGTTATAGTGCACCCTAAAGGATGTGAGTTATCGCACTTTTGGATTACACCCCTAATACATACTAAAAGGTGTAAAATATTAAGAACCATACAGTTGGCTAAGCTTTTCAATTACTTCCATCTTTCATGATTAATTTCGTAGGTAATTGAGTACGTACGCAACGCCGTTACCGTAATCGAATCGATACTCTATGTTCGGCAACACAGTGTGGGTCGCGATACTTTTTTTTTCCTTTAAGTAGATACTGGAATAGTATTTCGGCTACAAATTTGTGGTAACGCGATCTCCGTGTCGCTACCGATACATATACTCTCATAGTGCACCCCCCTCCCTTCTGCACCGGCCATATTTCTTACTTTTATTCATTTTCACTGGTTCGCCTGGCGCGTACCAGTGTACGGTTTGGAGAAACCTCAGTAAGATGGCAGACGAGGAGTTTGAGCGACCCCTATTGCAAATTCCAACCAACATATCGAAGAGTCTGTATATGCTTTTGCGATTCCAGTTTTAAACAGTTTCGATGCCGGAAGAATGTTTCCGATATGAGTTGTGCCGTTCCTTGCAACGGCGTTATGAAATACACTGGTATATCATGGTATATACTAGTGTCTTTAGTATCGTTCATGCATTGACCTAGTCCACATTTCCTTGTGCACTGTAAGTACACGAATGCGCGCGAGCGCGAACGTTTCTTCTCCTTCTTGATTGTCGGGGACACCATGTATTCTAACTCGTTTTTACCATCCTGATGATCGCACCTCATTAGTCCTGGCCAATCTCCCTCACGGATAAGCGCCATCCCGCTCAAGGAGCAATGACAACAACACCAGCGACATCCCCAGAAGCGGAAGATGGGAAAAGCGTCATAGCTTTCTGATGTCACGTGAGCGCCAGCGCTCAACGTCATGTCTTCACGTACACTGCTAACCGTGGGGAATATCCTGCTACACAGCCACCAGATGTTCCATAGCAGACGTCAGGAAAACACGCTGACGGTGTCGTCTGCTAAGGGTCGTCTGTTAAATACGCAGTACGCCACTCCAGATATTCCGCACCGTGTGAATGTTCAACATAACACGAGACGGAACTTCGGCTCTGTGAGAAGTCTTTTGGCATTTTTCTTTCACTAGAATATTCCGTGAGGATGTCGCTCGTGTCAATACACGGATGAGTTACATTTTGAAAGAACAGGGTGCTTATGGAGGTTTTGAATCATGTTATGTTGTGTGTTGTGCTGTCTATCTGCTTTTGTATGTTGCGCTCTATATAATTTCGCTTTAAATTTCTTTCACAATTTACAGAGGGATGTGGTAAGAGCGAAGTTCGACGAACATGTCATGATCATAGGAAGGGAGTTGCCTCAGGACAAAAGCAGGCTTCTGTCCTGAGGCAACTCCCTTCCTAAATTTCTACCGGTTCGCTGGATTTCTACCCATCTATGTCATGATCATGTCTTTTGTACTCATTTAATTGTTGCCAAAGGGGCCCATGAGAGATGGATTATACCCAACGACGGCAGGTGGCTGGTCATATGAAGATGGCGCTTTGCTACTCGACGTCAAGGCGTCATCGCGGGCCCAGCGATCCCGTCGGGAGACACACGAGAACATAGAGGTGCGAAGTAGGAAACCCACTTCTACGGGCTGCCATTGTTGCAAGGACGCTGCGGACGATAGAGGCTCTCTTGGTATGTGGCGGCGGCGGTAACTCAGGGAACTGGCATGGGCCTGATGCACTGAAGTTTCGCTCGGCGACCGCAGCGCGAACTCCCTCCTCATGTGAAGCGCCCCCTTTCTAAACGGTCGCGTCCGGTGCGTCCTCTGCCTTCGCTGAGCGCGGATGTTATCCCTTTTGTGGAAATCATTGTGCCACGATTTTTCAGAGCCGCAGTTTAGGCGATGCATAGAAACAAACACGCACAACAGGATCCTCAACTTGCGGCAGGCCCCAGGCAACTTGAGGCTTGTGTTGTGCTTGTCTGTTTCCATGTTCCAACCTCAGAACCTAAGTTGAGTCATTTACAACCATAGTTTTTGGCGCTCTACGGTCTCAGTCGCTTTTGCGCCAAAAACCTCCAATTATCATCATTGTTGTAATTGTAGACTGACTGACTGACGACTGTTCAAGATGAACGAGGCAGGTTTAATGAGATAGGAACGAATGTGTGCGTGAGCGCATGCACTAGTGCGCATGCTCCTTAAAAGGGGCGTTGGTTGTCGGCTTCTTCCAACACCCCCTCTCGACAATCAGCCCTAAAAGACGCTCATACGGTCCCTGAGCCCCTCGAACCGTGGTTTCGGAAGAGGTTTGGTAAAGATGTCCGCGACCATGTCGCTGGTTTGACAGTACTGGAGTTTGACAACCTTTCTCTCAACTAAGTCTCTCAGGTGGTGGTGCCGTACGTCGATGTGCTTGGTCCGTGCGCTGACGCCCTCACTGATCTAGAGCTTGACGCAGCCCTGGTTGTCTTCATACATACAGGTCGGCTCGTCGTCCCTATAACCGAAGTCAGCTAGCAGCTGTCGAAGCCACAGCACCTCCTGTGAAGCGTGTGCGGCCGACACGTATTCTGCTTCCGTGGAGGAAACAGCTACCGAAGTCTGTTTCTGGTTGACTTCCTGTCGGTGACGTCTCCTGTCCAGTCTGCACCTGCGTAACAGACAAGCCTTGCTTTCGACTCCCCTGAGAGCCGCAACTCGTAATCGACGGTTTGCTTAAGGTATCGAAATACCTTCTTGACTGCAGTCCAGTCACAGTGGCGTGGGTGGCTAACACGCTGGCAAAGGTAACCCATGGCGCAGGCTATGTCGGGGCGTGTTGTCGTGCTCAGGTATAGCAGCTCTCCGACCGCTTGACGATAGTGGTCCTTATCTGGTAGCAGCTCATCACCCAAGAGCTTCGGGTAGTCTGTATTTATGGGAATGACGCTCCCCTTGGCGTCATCAAGCCGGTACTTTGCTAATAGTGTGGTGATTTTATTGCGCTGATGAAGAAGAAAGCAATCATCACGTGGCCTCTCGAGTTCAATCCCTAGGTAATGACTGATGGAGCCAAGATCCTTGAATTCGAAGTGCTTGTTTAATCTTTTCCAGGTGTCGGTAATGGCCGAATCAGCTGGATGACAAATCAGCATGTCGTCCACATATAGGAGAACATACGAGAGCTTCCCGTCAATCCTTTGAGAATACAGGCAGAAGTCGGCGTCACTGCGTTTGAATCCCCCCTCCAGAAGCACCTGGTTGGCCTCTATGTTCCAGGCTCTAGCTGCCTGCTTCAGTCCGTACAGCGAGTTTTTTTTAATCTGCAAACTAGATGTTCCTCGCCTGCTGGAACAAACACTTCAGGTTGCTTCATATATACATGCTCCTCTATGTCACCGTTCAGGAATGCAGTCTTGACATCGAAATGTCGAACGATTAGCCTATCCGCTGCCGCTATGGTCAAGAGGACACGCAGTGTCGTCAGTTTCGCTACTGGGGCAAACGTATAGCGTCATAGTCTTCCCCGTATTTCTAAGAGAAGCCTTGAGCGACCAACCTCGCTTTGTACCGGTGCACGTTCCCCTGTTTATCCCGTTTAGTCTTAAAGACCCACTTGCAGCCGAATGGATGCTTCCCTGATGGTAACGGCACGAGATCCCAGGTGTTGAGCTGATGCAGCGAGTCCATTTCCTCCTTCGCTGCTGCTAACCATTTCGTCTTTTCGCAGTCCGGCAATTTCTGCATCTCCCTCCAGTTAGCTGGATCACTGTCGAGTTCAGTCTGCGTAGTGCTGTAGGCAAGGCGTACAGGCGGCACCCCTTCATTGGATCTCGTCGACCTCCTGGGTGTATCCACGGCGTGACCTTGGCCGACAGGCACTTGGACAGCGGGCTTCTCCCGTCCCTGATCACCACTGATAACAACTTAGACCGTCTCAACTCCATTAAGCGGTGTGCCAACACTTGGCGGTGCATACGTTGTCGGACACACGTCCACCATAATGTCGTTGTAAGGCCGCCCAAACTCGCAGCTTGACAGATGTGCGGTGGGTTCCTCGCATTTCAGGTCGCGTCGGTGTGTGGGTGCTAGCTGTGATCCCGATTCTCGACAGAACCTTTCCATGACAGGGCCTTCATCAAAGACGACGCTCCGGGCTGTCTTAACCTTATTTGTGCCGGCTACCAGTATCCTGTATCCCTTCTGTGTATCACTGTAGCCGACCAGTGTTCCTTCAGTAGCATGGGCATCCCACTTGTCGCGGTGCTCCTTTGGGACGTGCACGAAAGCCCTACTCCCAAAGATCCTCAAATGACCCAGGCTTCCATAACTCATATGGCGTCCTGTCTACTGCTCTACCTGGGACCCTGTTCTGAAGGTAGCATGCCGTGAGAACAGCTTCACCCCAGTACGTCTTCGGCAAACCCGCTCCGAAGAGCATACTTCGAGCACTTTCGCAGAGCGTGCGGTTCTTTCTTTCTGCGACGCCATTCTGTTGCGGACTGTATGGCACTGATGACTGAAGTACGATACCGGTCTGCCAGAGAATTTCCCCATGTCCGTCCCTCAGTGTACTCCGTACCGTTGTCAACACGCAGGATCTTTGGATATCCGCCAAATTTGTTACAAACGTACGCCAGGTACTCCTCCACCTTCGCAGGAACTTCATCCTTAGACCTGAGCAAGTATACCAAGGTGTACCTAGTGAAGTCGTCTGTGAAGATGATGACATACTTGCTCTTGCTTGGTGTCATCACAGACATTGGTCCGCAGACGTCCGTATGAACTAAGTCTAGGGGATGTTCTGACCTCAATGAAATATGCTGAAGAAATGATGCACGCTTCATCTTTCCTTTTATGCAGCTGGCACACTGTAGCAGTTCCTTACACTGCTTCACTACAATTCCATCCGCTAAGCGTTCCTTTTGTAGCCTCTGTACTGCCGCCTGGTTGCGGTGTCCGAGGCGGTGATGCCACACGTGAATGCAGTCATGGTGCCTGTGATGACTCGAACCTCTCGTAGTGCGGGCTGCCCTCGGATCGGCTATCACAAGCTTATAAAGGTTTTTGTGAGCCTCACCTCTAGCGACTACGCGGTCCTCTCTTGTAACGACGCAGTGGTCCTCTCGAAAGGTCGCAACGTTCCCCTGCTCAGTTACCGCGTTGACCGAAAGAACGTTGCTCTCCAATGACGGAACGTAGAGAACACTCTGTACTCGTACTTTCTGAATCAGTGAATCATTAATTCTGCAGCACAGTATGCAGTCTCCCACATCTTGAGCCAAGACTTGTTGTCCGTTTGCTACAGTGATAACTTCTGACTTCTCCTCGTAGCTCCTCTAAAAAAAATCCCTGTCGTTGCACATATGGCCCGTCGCTCCGGAATCAATGTACCAGGCCCCTGAGAGACTCCCAGCAAGAAAGGCGGCTTTTGAAGAGGACGAGTGACTCGACACAGCTTTCCTGGCACGCTGTTTGGCGCCAACTCTGCGTGAGCTCTTCCTTTCTGCATTCTTGGCTGGGCAATCCCGTCTGAAGTCGCCAGGCTTTTTACAGTAGAAGCACTCCCCCGAATCAGCCACACTCGAACGGATCACTCTTTCCTTGGCTTGTGAACGAAGTGCTGATTCAGACTCGCTTGTGGCAGCTGTTAGCTCTCTCTTCCTCTTGTACTCGTCCATCAGCTTGCCCTTGACATATTCCAGCGTGAGGTCTTTTTCCGAGCGAGCATCCAGGGCCGTGACCAGGGTTTCATAGCTGTCTGGAAGTCCACTGAGAAGTAGTGCGGCAACTTGTAAGTCCGTCGGTTCTTGATCAATGCTCCTCAAGCGTTGAACCAATTCCAAAACGCGCCTAATATACGCTTCCATGTCTTCGTCTCTCTCCATCTTCGACTGGTACAACTCTCGCAAAAGGTAGAGCATGTTGCTCAAGTTGGCCCGTTCGTGCACCTTACGGAGCTCTTCTCACATAGACTTCGATGACGAACAATTGCAAATATGCACAATCTGGGTGTCGTCCACGCAGAGAGATATGGTGCTCTGGGCCTTGCGGTCCCCCGCGCTCCGAGCTTCCGGCGGGTTGTCTGGCGTGTCGTCAGAAACATAGGTCCAAGTTTCCTCAGTCAGTAACATCCTCATCTTGAATTTCCACGACTGATAGCTCCCATCAGTCAGCCGAGCTATGGCAAACTTGTTCGCACCATCCATCTTCAGGTTGTCCCGAAAGTACTCCACGCTGACTTCTTAGTGACGCAGTGGAAGCGTCCTGGGCCCATAACCTGTTGTAATTGGAGACTTACTGACTGACGACTGTTCAGGATGAACGAAGCAGGTTTAATGAGAGAGGAACGAATGTGTGCGTGAGCGCATGCACTTGTGCGCATGCTCCTTAAAAGGGGCGTCGGTTGTCGGCTTCTCCCAACAATCATCATCATCAACCTCAGAACAAGTTCTTCCGTCATGTTCACCAGATGCTTCGAATTTGTGTCTTGTTTATATATCTCGACCATCTCTATAATACCCGACCATAACACTCGATCGCACCTAGTCCCAGCGCCGCTGGTTTAGTTTCGCCAAGCGGCCGCCGAACGTTTTTGGCGCTGAATACGGGACCCTCGGCAGACGACGCATGCTATGCGGATACCGTCGCTGCCGTCATTCGCGTTTGGCTCTTTCCTGGTTTCCACGCGGTGGGCAGTGTTTGTCTCCAGTGCATGGTTTGTCAGACGTGAGACGTGATGGTGTACTGCACCGTCCCGCTTTGCAAGCCGAAGAAGGCAGGGTAGGACCCAAGTATTTCCTTCCACCAGTTCCGCTCAAATGCTGCCCTACGGGAGAAGTAGCTTGAAATACATCGCGGGGTCCTGACACAAGTAACTTCATTGCGATTGTTTCATTCCATATACTGTGTGCTTTACGGACGGCAGCGCGTACCGTAAATAGTTTTATCTAGTAGCTGAGTACCTTTTACGCCTCTCTCTCTGAAAGAACGAATGATAAACCATGGCCTCCGACCAGGGATGGGCATAAATACAACTTTTGAATATTTAAATATAAATATCAAATACTTTGTTGAAGGAGGTGTTTAAATACTCCTCATAAACACTTTTCGATATCACTATTTAAATACGAAATATACATACAGCATTTAAACACCGAAACTACTACCGTAAATACTGTGAGGAGGATGTCATCTGGAACTACAGAAATAGCGATGATCATAACAAATCAGCAAGGAAAAATAGTATTTATTTGTTTGATTATCATGGTAATTTTAAAATTACAAGTCTTTTGAAGACTGCATCATTTCGGCGTCTTGTGTTCGGCCGTACAATCTGATTCGTAAAAGACATCATCATCTTCGCAGGTGCCGATGAACAAAGGCTTGCATTAAATTTGTCGAAGATGCTTGGTACAACAAGGTTATCAGCCGCGACCTTCCTCTCCAACAACAGGGAAGAACTCCCTATCTAAAATCATTTTTCGGCTGCATGCTAGCCCGAACACTGCGCCCAAAACGCGCCCTTCTTCCCAAACGGTCAAATGCACAGCATATTTAAGACATGAGTCAGTATATTTTTAGGAGTATATATTTTTATTTATTATTATTATTTGTATATTTTTGGGAGAGTATATATTTAGGAGTAAGTACTTACAAGAATAAATACCCCCAAATGGATATTGGAATATAATTATAAATACGGTGTCGTATATATGTATATTTTAAGTAGTACTTTAATTACAATGTATTTAAATACTGCCCATCCCTGCCTCCGACAGACTACTCGACAGCGTGTTCACGGCATTTCAAGACCGAAGTTTAATGATCACGAAGTTTAGGTGGCCTTGCATCTCCCACCAGTGCGAAAGGAACACAAAGAAGGCACCACAAGGTAGTGTCGCAGAAAAGCCACCGTCAAGAAAAGTTCTCAAAGTGGCTTCTATCCGAACAGCGTAATAAAGGTTAGCAGAGCCTTGCAATGGCAGACTGAAAAAAAGGACCAATAAGTAGGAAAACAAAACAAGCAACTGCTGATTCAAAACTGAAGTGCTTGCTTATACAACAAATTCTTTTGGACGTCGTAACTGGTGTCAGTCATCTTTTTGCCAGGAACAGTTTCTTCTTACGGTCGCATTCACCCATTCTCTGTAACTGCTCTGCATGTTAACATGGAATGCCTCTCACGCGAAACGTAAACTCTGAACGCGCTTGCGTCTGACAATCATAAACGCATGATAACTGGCCCAACACACAAGGTGCTGTTGCTGAGTTTATGTGCACGATGTACGGTACATAGCGCGCGAGTTTCACAGTTTTACATGCCACCTCATGCTTCAGGGCACAGCCCATTTCTGAGTATTTAGTTTCATAACTCTTAGCTTTACATGAACAGAAGACCTGCGACGATACACAAGCATGTACGCACGAAGAATTTTCCCAAATGACCACTCATATTGTACACAGCTGAGCTATAACAGGCGCTCTTCTGGGGAACGGCAGGTGGCACCCCTGGCGGGCGCTCTGCGCGTAAATGCGGCACTTCAGCTCCTGGGAGCAGCGGACGGAAGTCCCATAGGCGAACGGGCGAGTGTTATGGTCGTGTATTATTGAGATGGTCGTGGTATATATAGATATGTGTGTGCGTGTGTGAATTACAAGAAATGTAGAAGAGTGTGTGATGAGAGTGAATCCGTGTCCCGTCAGTGAATTTCCACACGATGACGTAAACGTAAATTTTTTCGCAAGTGCTTTGTTGTCACGAATGCGCCGCAGTGCTTGCGCCATGGTAGTGAATTCCAGTGTACATGGTACACAAAGTAACAGAAATGTGGCGTAATGACCAACACTCCAATATCTGCAAAATGCTGCGCTGGAACACAACTTCATTATGGAATGCATAACGTATAAAAGAAGGCACCTCCGTAACAAAATCGCACATTCATAAGAAACACTTTCTTTGCTGATACCAAAGACCGAAGCAAACACATGCATACTGCAGTTACAAAAGCTTTCATTCTAAACGTTATTGTGTAGCTTACGCCGCCGTCATAGTAGCGTACAAAAAAATCACGGTGTTAAACGAGCTATGAACTCTACTGAGCTAGCCCACCGACTGTGTCGGCTCCAAACGGCGATTTTAACTTGTTGGCTGTGACCCCTGTTGTATACATGAATCTAATAGGTCCGTATCTTCACCACATGTGGCACGCTGCTCGGTAACCATCATCTCCAATAACAACGTTCTCGCTCCTGATTTGTTGATAACGGGAGGCGGAACTTATTATATATCATTACGTAGGGCATTATGGCTACGAAATAGGCTCCGTCTCCCGTTTTTCAACAGATCAGGGATGAGAACGTCCTTTTTCGGGATGATAGTTGGCTACGAGCGTGCTATGTGGTGAAGTGCGTAGAACAGAACGTTATATGTACCTCGGCGTTGGCGTCTGATTGGATGCTACAATTCTTCAAATGACGTAGCAATGAATAGAGGTATCCTGGATGGCACTGCGTCTACTCGCCCGTATCCGAAAAAAAAAGGATGAGTTTTTGCATTAATGCTGCGCACGTTATGAAGGAGAAGAATTGAACAATAAATTGGGTAAGTAGAATTACGAAGCGTAGAGGAAAAGTGTTACACGTATTACACCCGTAACTAAATACCTGCAGATAGGAGCTCTTACCTCCTTTGATACATACTGCAAATGCGAACGTTTTGTTAGTCGACTAAAATAATAACGCCTTTTTTATTATACGTGCTCAAGAACAGCCGCGAGGGCCTTAAAGTAAAGGCTCATAAATTTCTACATAATGCTGAAGACGACACATACATAGGAAATGGAGAATACAGTTACGGTTTAAGACCCTACGTAAGCCCCTACAAAAGAATTGGAGCTGCAGGATTCCGTAATGCACTCGTAGGTCACAAAACATATACAATAATATTGGTGGACATATTGGTACGTCATCACTAATATATTGCACATTACAGATACGTGAAACTAGAACTAAATATATGCGCGAAAGACCGCATAAATTACATGAAATACTGATCACAAAAACTACAGGATATAGTAGCCAGTTATATCATCGCATCCATGGAACACGCCACCGTTCTTCGTGCGTAGCGTACGGAAATACATACGCGCGGATTTCGAATCACATAAACTGTGTGTACCAAAATCACATGGAAAAGGGTCAAAACTTCACCGGCCCAACTGTCAAAACCATATCGGTTTTAGGTATTAACCATCGGTTAACGGAGCGCCAATGTACACTGTTAAAACAGAACTTCACCACATAGCACGCTCCTAGCCAACCATCATACAGAATGATATCATTCTGTGTCATGATTTGTTCAAAACAGGGGGGAGGCGCTTATCTGGGACAAGATAATCTGTCCCAGATAGGCGCCTCCTCCCATTTTCAACAAATCAGTGCACAGAATGATATCATTCGGAATGATGGTTGGCTAGGAGCGTGCTATGTGGTGAAGTTCTGTTTTAACAGTGTACTGTGACAGCGTCCCTGGTGCCGCAGTCGCTCCTCATATCGCAGTCAGCATCCACTATACGCAAACCAGCAATAACTATGTGTATCAAAATCAACAGCGCCGTTATATCCTCTTACTCCATACTGCAGTAGCAGACGCATTATTAACTGGCCAAAAGTAAAAGTATCGTATCAGAGTTAAAATGCTCTGCGCCGCTTCGAGTGTCGCTAAAGCACCGTTATTATTTTTACAGCGTGTTTACACCGTACCACCATTTACACCATTTTTACACCGTATTATTTTTACCGCGACGGCATCCTTGCTAGTACGCTCCATGCGCTGCTCGCATCGGCGGCATCCGCTGCTGCGCCTGCCGCCACCGTCAGTCCCACATGGATGGCACTCAATGTATTGCTCCGTAGACGAAAACGTTCTCGGCGAACGCAATGCATCCTGGACAGGTCCTGGTCGCGCGTCACAGCAAGCGTAAAGGCACACGTGACCTTAAAGGGACAGTCCGGGAAACCGGAAGTTGATTTTTTCCAACTGCCACGGAGGCTTACATGCTGGGTGGAAAGTTTCAGCTCACAAAATGGCGTGGTTTTCGAGATATCGAATAAAAAATACTCCTCTGAAGACATCCGGTTTCGTTTTTCTCCCTCGCATACTCCTTGCACCAAGGATTCTGTATGTACGTCAGCCGTCACGTGAGCATGACGTCCCCAATGGACAAAGTGGACCGGAATGAAACTGCAACACGCGCGTTAAGGCCAATATCCATGGAGCGAATGTAGAGCGAAAAAGCCGCGAACTTCGCTCAGCGTCGGACGCCCTGAGCGAGGCGTCAAAAATGTGAGAGTTCGCCGGCGATCCACCCTTGCCAGATATTTTCGCCAAGTGTCTGCGATTCTGGAAGCGTCAACTGCAGATGAACCAATCAAACCGCCCTTCTGCTACGAATCTACGCCGGCTAGGTCTTGTCGTCTGCAAGTAGTCGTCTGCTCTCGTGAGTCATCGTCGTCGTGGTCGTCGTCCTCTTCTCTATGGGATGCTGTCGTCTGCTCGCTGTTTCGCCTATACTGCATTGCAAGAACGCCAGGCATTCTCTGCTAAGAAACATGTTTTCCTTTCGTAGTAGTGAATGTGCCTTTCGGTACGTTACTGGGCACGCTTTTTTAGGCAGTTTATGCATTTAGTTGCAAAATTTCCGACATTAAATGCAATTTTTCGAGCAACTGATGAACTGAGCAGCTTTCACCTTGTATTCTGACAACAGTGACATCAGGGCGTGACTTTCCGACACCGTCCGCTAGTTTTTCGTCCCATGGAGCTGGTGACGGCGTACAACTGTGGGCGGAACGCGCGTGGTAGTCTGCCGCGTTTCACCTGCCTACCGTTTTCTACCTGTGAAAAACCGCTCGTATTCCTCAATTAAGTACAGAGAACAACATTTTGGGCGTTCAATCGTATCACGGCATTAAATTAGTTTGCTGAGTGAAATTAGCGCGAATCATTTAGGTTAATCATATCATCCTCACAACAACAACAATAACAACAAAAAAGAAAACGAAAGAAAATGGTTGTATATGTTCTACCAAAATTGCCTGAATTTGACATATATTTGTACGTTTTAGGACTTCGATGACTCCGCTTGCCGCCCTCAGTCAAGGTACATTACGTCCGCCGGTGGGACCAACATGCCTTTCCAGGCTCATCCATTCTCCCATGTAAGTGGCACGTTTGAGTACACGATAGAATACAACATTTCAAACGTTACTTCGTAGTAGATACTGTGCTTAACAGTGATGCATTGAAGTATATACAAGGAGTCCCAGCTAAATGCGAACATATTTATTAGAAAATATATACATCACTTTTTCCCGAGATGAAATCAATTGCAATATAGCGTATGCTGAAGGGCACCCCTCAGGAGGGCATTAACAAACTCCTAAGCAATGTCTTAATTAACTTTCAATAATGAACTTTTTAGTTATAAAAGCTACGAAGTTGTCCCAATGACAACAAATGATCTATCTCTTCGGTCACCTGATACCGGAGCCGTTTTCAGAACAAAAATCTGTTCGATAGATCGTCCGAAAAAAAAAATCGTGAAGGAACACCATTTTTCTTTATTTTCTTTGTTGTGCATCTTCGGAGACACGACTATCCTCCAACCACAATGTGAGAGGGTGAAAGGGCACGCTCTCGCCTCTTGCGTCCTGGAAGAAGATTAAAAGAGAACAGAAAACGCAACCCAAGATAAGGGCAGTTCCGCTAGGGTCACCCGATACATTTTGTTTTTGTTTTGTTTCCGCAAGTTAAAGCTCATCTTCTACGCACGAGGCGGCATTCTGCTCCTTCACCCTCTCACACTGGAGGTGAAGGAAAGACGCATCTCTGAAGATGCTCAATGAACAAAACACTGAAAAAAAACACGTGTTCTTTCACGATTTTTTTTTTTTTGCGGACGATCTCTCGAACGGATTTTTGTTCGGAAAACGGCTCCGGCATCAGGTGACCGAAGGGACCAGATTTTTCTTGCTGGGTCCACTTCGTAGATTTTATAATTAAAGGGTTAATTATTAAAAGTGATTAAGACTTTGCCTTAGGAGTGTGCTACTGCCCTCCTAATGAGTGCCCTTCAGCATATGCTATATTGTAATTGACTTCATATCGCAAAAAGTGATATACGTATATATTTAAAAAGAAAATATGTTCGCATTTAGCTGGAACGTCCTCTAGGCGGGCACAGCGGAATTACCCTGTCGGTGTGACCAGGAAGAAATGCATTTAAAGAGAGAGATAAAAAATTGTGTGAGAGAGAGTACGGAAACTCTCTACAGCAGTGATTCTCAACCGATGGAAAATGTCACGGGGGAATAAAACCAGGTAACGTCCGTCTCCAAACGGCCCTTGCGCGCACACTCTGCGTATAGTGTTGTCGAAGGTAATGTTCTGGGATTATAATGACGATTAAACAGGAAATACAGGCTTTCGGGACATCGAGGGACTTATCATGCACTAGAATTTTATGTCAAGCTAGGCTAACCTAGCTCAGCTCTCTAGCGACTTCCAATGGACTTCAACTGATGCCGCTTGCGTCGATACCGTCGTATGAATGTGTGTATGAGTTAGCAAAAAAGGTAAGAGTGAGAGGAGGATGAGTGGGAGAGAGTGGCTGGTTTGTCCCTTCTGATGACGCGCCATTGAAAGTCTCTGGGGAGTTGTGTTAGCTTAGCTCAATTGGTAGAGCCCTGGGCCGGTAATTCAGAAGATGTGGGTTCGAGTCCTACAGTTGGCTGACGTTTTCAGTGACTTCCATCTTTCATCATTTACCTTGGGGGAACATTTGGCCACGTGTGTTGGGTGCAAGGCACTACTTCCTAACGTCAAGATCACGATAAGGTGATGAACTTTCTCGTGACCTAGGTGCGCGGCTCGGCAGTTCTGGGATTTTCGACAGGAGAAGGAAGGGGAGAGGGTTGTTCTATTATAAAAGTCTTCGGTAGGCAGTACAGTGCTGTGTTTGTCTCGACCTTTGTCCTTTTCGTTGCCCCATAGGAATGCTTTTTTTTTCTCTCTCTCGCTTTTAGTATGGATCACCAACCCGACCGGATTTTAATTTTATTTATTTGTATAAAATAGCTTTATACAGCATTTTAGTGCATCAAGTTCAACGCACTCCGTTGCTCTCAGGGCGAATATACCCAGGGTTGCATACCATTCGCAGGACATATCCCTCACCAGGAATGCCTTGACGGTATGTTAGGAAGGTTCCTGGGTGCGCACGGTATTGGAAGGCTATCTACCGGTTATGTCGCTCACCACACACAAAGGAAAATAACACGGTTTGTCCCCACATAGCATACACTGTATAATATGTAGGAAAATGTGGAGACTGTGGGTGCAATACTGCGACGAACAAATTATCAGTTTTAGTTCTCAGTGGTTCCTGGTTGTGCGGTATCGATGTTACACTATCACGAAACGTTCCTTAAATCCACTTTGTCCTTCTGTATACTTCCAGGCTTTGGAGAACTATACAGAAGCGGCAGAAAAGGTAATTATGGAAAAGTCAGCAGTACAGGCTCTAGGGAAAAGAAAAAAAAAGTGCCAGCAAGAGCTAGTATGGGGATCTGGAAACTTGCGCCATGTTGGATAGAAATGTAACAAGGTGATGATTCTATTCCTGCCGATCAAAAGTACCAACACGTACTGACACCATTTCGCCGCATTTATCTTTCTGCTGGCTGCCGTATTGAAAAGCAGCTGAACCCAATGGCACAGAAATAGAAAAGTAGCAATTGCCATAGCAATACTGTACAGGGTGTTTCAAAAAACGTGTCATTCGGACTTGATAAAAAAACGGGGCGACGGAAAAATACGGGGTAAACGGCAGTTGTGTGGCAACTGAATTCGCCACCTTGAAAAAATATTTTCATTTGATTTTAATTAAAATAAATTGAATTTCTTTAATTGAACTCCAAAATTTCCCAAGTCAACCTATCGTTTTTTTTTTTTGCAGAATTAGAGAGCCCGTAGCGAACTTAGTCAGATCCACTAAGAAATCCGCTCGATATTGCAAATGGAACTGCAAAAAAAAGTCCCGAAATTGGAGAGCTTAACGCGTACGTGTGTTGGAGGGTTCCCATCACTCCAAGTACTACACACAGGAGAACAACTCTTTTTCCCCTCAGTGTTCCAGTGTGCAATACGATATGTGCGTGAGATAATGGACCACATCTATGAAAGTATCACAGCCCCTGGAACGCGGCAGCCATTCCTAAGAGTCACCACCGTGATATTTGCCTGCACACATTATCACTTTGGTTCAATGATAATGCTGGTCCTCGCAGAGTGTTTGATATCCATGCCGCTACCTCATAATGTGGTTCCTGTCCTGTGCGACATATCTAGGGTTCTCAGAGGCGCATGTATACTGGGATGACAGAGCAAAAACACTGTCACTTCCCGCATGATCCTAGACCTGGACGCTCCGCCTTTCCAGTTATATCAATGAACATAGCACCCTTGTCTTATTCCTTCCAAGGTCATCGATTACATGGCGAGCGCCGTGAATGCCTTCATAGAGGTAAGATAATTTCCACGTTTATGTTTCTCCAAGAGATGAGATCCCCCAGGTAGAACAATGTACTGAAAGTCGAGTGCAATAAGGGTGGACGGTATGTGTCTTATCAATATTTTTAGTTTCACGAGCCTGTTCAAGGCCTTATATCCACCTACCCGTCCGCCCACATTGCACTCGACTTTCAGTACACTGTGCCGCTTTGGGGCCGTCTGTGCAGTCTCAGGTTTTCTTTGGCACTTCCAGACAAACGATGGCACGGTTGTCCTTGCGCTTTTTCTATGAATAAAATGCGCTCGCAATTCTTTCCTTCTTGCCAATCATGCCGAACAACGATTTACGAGAGTCGTCCAGTAAATAACCTTAAGGACTGAATTAAAATCCTGAACTCTCTCCCATACAAAATGTTCTTCCTGCGGGCTGTAGTAGCCCCCTCTGTGATTGTGTGGTGCAGGGGGAGTATTCAGACACCCTAGTGAAAATGTAGTTACGTTTTAATGACGATACAGATGTGCAGAAAGAGAAGTCGTTAGCGCTGAAACGGGCAGATCTGTTCTGGATGCGCTCAATGGACCCGGACAGATAAGTTTGTGAAGGGTCCCACACAGAACAGGCGCACTCCAGTTCTGGTCGTACGCAACAAGTGTGTCCCAGATGCTTTAGGTGAGGAGGGGCTCTTTTAAATCAACGCCTACTGTATTAGTAGAAATGTGTCCAACGTGACTGTTCCATGTACTGTTGGATGAAACGGAAACGCCAAGATATTTATAACAGTAAGGGAAGGGGATGATCGTGTCATTAATCGTGTACGTAAAATCATCCGCGGCACGAGGACTATACGGTGACCACATAAGGGAATATTACATTTATGTAGGTTTAATGGCACACCCTAGCGAAAGAAAAAGGCATGAAAAGGTGGCAACGTCTAGAGTTATCACCTAGGTTAACGTAGCGTCTGATAAAGGGTGTAAAAGGGTGGTAAAAGCAATTATCATATCTCTAAATTGCTACAAAAAGGCGTACGCCCTCCTCGCTCACCAAATCAGAGCGGTAACCCTATCATTCATAGATAGCAGGTAGTACATTTTCAACGTTTTAGGCACAGCATATGCGACAACCTATTGCCTCTTAAAAGGTGTAACAGCTCCATCCTTTTTTCTAATAGTGCATGTGCATTTTTACGCACCACTCGTGTACACGTTCACAAGTTGTAACATACGTTGATCAAAGGAAAAACAAAAAAACGATTTTTCCATATATAACGGAATCATTTGCGAACAGCCTGACAGTAGACGAACTGTTAGTTGGTGGGCCATTACTTCATATCACGAATAACAGGAAGCCTAGCACTCTAAGAAAAAGAGGAGTAATTTTCCTCCTTTTGGGGACTAAATGCATTGCCACAAAAAATAGTCCCTTTCGGGAATAAATGCCCGGGAGTAAATGAATGTTACAGAGTGGAGACTGCATTTCACGCTCTGTTCTAAGAGTCCCAGGTACATAGCTTGTGTCCATCCATCAAAATACTCGTAATCAAAAAGTCAACCATGATATATCGAGTGATATAAAATCTCGCGACATACCTATATGGCACGTTTTGCGAAGAAAGAAGCGCATTTTCTTACTCTGTGTGGGTAGAAAATTGATAAGTTAGCTGAGTTATGCAGACATATGCCATCAAATTAATTGACCACGAGCACATATTCACGTAGACTGTTGCATTTGCCAAGTTCAGTGACAATTTGCGCTCCTGGGGAGTGAATGCCGGGGTTAAGGGACTAAAATTGGGACTAATTGCAGTCTAGGGGACTAGAAGCTGCAATTACTCCGCATTTTACTCCTTTTTGTCTTAGGGTGTACGGAGCCTTGGGTAATGCCTGATTCAATAGAAATATTGTCGTTAGCCTGGTTAACATTGTCAATTTACTTTCAGAACGCTAACCAGTCCCGTGGACCCATGAAGGATCTGCAACTGTTTTTAGAGGTAAATCATACTGCAGAATTTGTGACACCCAAATAATAGAATGGGTGCTCGGCGTTGATTACGTTCGCACTAGCATCTCACCAAAAGCAATCACATTTTATCAGATCAGTATGATAAAATGAAACGTAAGAGATGTTTTGTAACGTTGTAATACAGGGTGCTCCACAAGAGAAAGCAATTGAAATCCTAAAAGTGGGTTTTACTTCAGAAACTTATGGAACGACTTAAAATTCATTAACAATTCATACTGACTTGTGCCACACATTGAGGCCGTTTGCGTTCGTGATACGTATTAATTAAGCTAAGTTGCATAATTAATCTCGAGAAACTGCCAACCAAAGGCAGCATTTTCCTTCCTGAATTCGGAAGCACATAGCCATAACACACTATCCCAGCCAAAAACACGTGTTTTCTCAAGATTTCTACAAGTATTTCGCAATCAGTCGCTAGGCGAAGCATGCCCAGTGAAATTTGCGTTTTCGAAACTCTTGGCTCAGCCGAGGGGAACTGGAAATGAGCGACACAGTTTTACTCCGATCGAGGACCTTGTCGCGCAGTCCGTCGTTATCAGTGAATGGCGGATGACGACAGCCATGTTGGTAAAGGCGAAAGATGTTATTGTTGCGTAGTTTGGTTCCTTCTTGCACAGGGGGGTGGGGGGTGGGAGAGTGGAGGGTATTTGACGCCAACAGTGTCGCACATGTAAATATCAACGATAAAAAAGTGCGTCGAAACCTTCCAGACGGTAGAGCATCTGTATATCGTAGTACATTTAACAATGGGCACGTTAATTTTCGCACTGCTGTGCAGAAAGCGTGCCGATGAGCAACCTGGTATATTTAAGAAGACAAGAAAAATGTTCATACCTTATGCGATATGCTTCCTGCTGGCGCAATGAATATCTATGTCTTTCTATATAGAGCAGAACACAATTAAAAACCATACTGTTCTCAGCAGACCGGCTGTCCTGTATTGGATCGTCACATATACCATACCAGGAGATGCTGAAATGTTCTCGGTCCGACAAGGAAATGTCATAATTCTATGTTACAGTTCGGCATAATGACCTGTTTAGTGCACGTCGTTCTTGAAGCTTCTTTAAGCTTCGAAAAAAAAGAGTACGGCGGATGTGCAGTGCGTTAAAACAGCATGGCTTTCAGAACCTAAACGGACCATTTGCATGTACGTGTCGCCCCTGGCGCCAGGATTCAAATGAACTTCGCATTTCAACTCAAAATGAGCGCGGGCCGCTTTTCAGACTGGCACGTTGCGTGCGAAAGTAGCCAGAGAAGATTGAAAAAAGAATGCGGAAAGAGCGAAAGCGTATTGTACTGATTACGAGTACAAAGTGCCGTCAAGTGTCGGCCTCGAACGTCCGCGCAACCTTGACACCAATTACCTACCCCAAAATGACATGTCAGCTGTCTGCAGGTGAATATCCTAATGTTTGTGGTGCAGACAAGCTAGGGGACGAACAGACGGACATATAACACGGGACAAGACAATCGTTAGGTTTGACATCGTCGTCAGGTATCGACATACACAAGTCGTTAGGCACGAACGTCTTGCGTCTGATTGGAAATGCGCTATCTAGTGCAAGTATCTCTGGTTGGCGGTGCTACACTGTTAAAACAGAACTTCACCACATAGCAGGCTCCTAGCCAACCATCATTCCGAATCATATCATTCTGTGTCCTGATTTGTACAAAATAGGGAGGAGGCGTCTATCTGGGACAAGCATAATGTTCTCAGATAGGCGGCTCCACCCATTTTCAACAGATCAATGCACAGAATGATATCATTCGGAATGATGGTTGGCTATGAGCGTGCTATGTTTCTGAAGTTCTGTTTTAACAGTGCTAAACTTACACGCTAACTTGCCCGACCCCTTTGGTTCCTTGCTGAGCACAATGTAGTTCCTTGTATAGCAGTGTTTCAGATGTCAGCAATAAAAAAAAATAAGTGCGACATAGTCCTGAAACTGGTTTTGTGGCTTCGTTACATGGCGGTTGTATACTGACAGTCGAAGGACATGATCGCCATTATCAAAATATCTCACCGTGCCAGTAAAAACAATGCATGTGAACTGACGCTCCTTACAGCAACTAGCCAGCGATTCCTACGACTGTTGGTTCTATACTGGAACTCGCTTGGCGTGGAATACTCGTTGCCCTTCTAGGTGGGTAGAAATCCAGCGAACCGGTAGAGATGTAGGAAGGCAGTTGCCTCAGGACAGAAGCCGCCGACATTTCGAACAGAGGCTGTTCGAAACAGTGCTTCTCCTGGGCACCGTTCTCATCATTGGCATGGTACTTCAAGGGTTTGGTGTGACGTGTTTAAAGGTTCATGCGAATTGTGGGTCAGCAGCCCGGAGGGAAGAAAGGGTCCGTACGGCGCTCTACGGCCGGAGTGAATGGCCGCTTTGTTAGAGTGTGGAGGGGATTATGTGAACGAAGTGATCTAGGCTCCAGACCTGTTACAGAAAAATGGGAGGTTCGCGAACACGTGGACGAAACGGGACAACAGGCAAGAATTGGCAAACATAGCGAAAGATAAGGAGGTTAGTGGTTACGTGGGGAAAATTCCAGAACGTGCAAAGTTTTTTTTCTTTTTAGGATTTGTAATACAAAGTTGTGGCATGCAATAAAGAAAGCAGAAAGCAGTGGCCATTATCATCTGTTATGTTCTGCATGGCCACTGCTTTCTGCTTTCTTTATTGCCTGCCGCAACTTTGCAGTTACAAATAGTAAAAAGAAAAAAAAACTTTGCTCGTTCAGGAATTTTTCCCACGTAACCACTAACCTCCTTATCTTTCGCTATGTTTGCCAATTCTTGCCTGTTGTCCCGTTTCGTCCACGTGTTCGCGAACCTCCCATTTTTCTGTAATAGGTCTGGAGCCTATATCACTCCGTTCACATAATTTCCTCCACACTCTAACAAAGCGGCCATTCACTCCGGCCGTAGAGCGCCGTACGGACCCTCTCTTCCTTCCGGGCTGTTGACCCAAAATTCGCATGAACCTTTAAACACGTCACACCAAACCCTTTAAGTACCATGCCAATGATGAGGACGATGCCCAGAAGAAGAACGCTTACCGCGCCTACCCGCTCCGATCAGTTCATTTCTTCTAACCGGACCAATTAGCAACGCCTTTCTCCGCTGGGTTCTGTATGGAATAGGGTCCACAAAATACGGTGCCGGATGCAGGAACACTCTTATAAGAGAACTTCACCACATAGCGCACTGAAGGGGAACCATTGCGCAAAAAATATACAGCTATCACTCCTGATTTGTGGAAAGCACGGGGAATGCGCGGTTTTCCTCAGACGTTCACTGAGAAGTTGGCCCAACACGCACGCACCCTTGCGTGACGTTGCTCGAGTGAGCGTGGCCGGCTACGACAAGTAGTTCCGTCACAACCACCACCACCACCCTTTGACAATTAGGATAACCGCATAAGTGTCACAAAAAGGCGTACGCCTTCCAATCAGGGGGTACTGTCACTGGGGATGGTGGTTGGCAAAGAGCGCGCTATGCGGTGAACTTCTGATTTAAAAATGCAGGATCTTGGTTGAAGCGCCATTGCTTTTGTGGTGCAGTCCCTGGTCCATATGTGTGCCCGATTTTGTTGCTCCGTAGCGGATTGATGTACTCGCTTGCGATTGACCAGTGGAATTTGCGATCATGCTGGCCTTCAAGTTTTTTTTTTTTTGTTCTTTGTGCATTAATAATATAAGTAGATGGCTTAGATGCAGCTTCCGTTCCCGCAACACGCAGGTGACCCTGCAGGATGTCATCAACGAACCCAAGGTATGTGAAATATATCCTATTGGTGTAACGTTGTTGGTGTTACCATTGCTTGAGGGAAAGAGTGTCGCTTCCCGCCTAGGACTTAGATTGAGAAAAAAGTTCGAAAGGAATACATTTAATGAATGGATGACTTTTTTTTATGAAGTCGAGCACGTAAAAGCAAGAAACTATTCTTCCAAAGCAGGGCGCCAACGATTTGGAGACGAAACGGTGGATAAACCTGTAATTCCATAATCCTGTAGCACAATGTCTCCACGAAAGCTTATTCCCTTCGTTGTCGTGGCGCATATATCGAGATTGCTAATCAGAGAGAGTGTTGTCAAGTGTCGGTAAAATTTAACACTGTTGTGCCGCACTGGTGTATGTGTGAAATGAGGCTCTACACAACAAACTATTTCATTCTGAAAATACGTACCTTGAAAGTGGTATACAGTGTTGGCACCATCATACATACAAAACATTCCGCGCACACTGTCAAGAAGCGTTTTACACACGCACACAAGCTTCAATGCCACAAGACATCGGACAATGGACAGTCATTATGACTCGCTGCAGTCCGCCCATGTTCTTCTGGTGACCTACGATTAATCACGGGACATTTAATATCCAATAGACCTTTTTTCACAGCTGCGCATGCGCATGCACGGCGGCGCCGATGACCTTGGGTTTGCGCTGGACCAGGTTATCTCCGTGTTCAATAGACGGCGCTGAATGGTAACGACTGGATTGGGGACCAGTGACACAGAGCGCGAACGTGTCGGCCTTACTCCAAGAACAGTTTTGGTCATATATGCTATACCCACGTGTGATTGTTTTGGCGCACGCCGAGAGTGGTTCGCTGTAGCGCCGATGAGATACGACACAAATGTGAAAAAGGTCAGTTGGATGTCAGTTAGTCAAATGGCATAAAGAAAGCGAAGTTTCTGAGCCACTGAACCGAAAGGTGTCTGAAATGGAGTGTTCAAGCACAAATTAGCAATGTTCGAACCGTACAGCTGAGTAAAATCATCACAGCAACAAAATGTTGGTTTAACCAGCTTTGCGCTTCACACAACGATGCCTGCAAAGTCGAGACTGAAATTTGCGGAGGCAACACGAACTAATACCCTAGACAGACGGCCAACGTAAGGCCATAAGCGGAGCAGCCGTAACTTCACCGGTATAGCCCAGCCATCGTCTCGAATGAGATGCCGTTACTCTGACAGAGCGCGATCTGGAGCTCCTGCTCGATAGGATATACAGCACAACAGTCCTGGCTTGAATATAACTGAAGTCTGATCAGCACCTCGGGAAAGCTCAGAGACGGCCAACAAACACACAACCAGCGTACTCCTTACGACGCAAAATCGCATCCTCGTTTGCTCTTTCATGGTCGACCACCAGGCGAGCACTGATCTGATGCACGCCTGTTGCAACATACATTCCAACAACCTTCGGGTGATATCGATTGCGATGACCGCTCCGCAGCAATGCGAGGCACTGAGGTTCCTGTCGCATGCGCAAGAAACGGACGGAACTTTGAATGATGTAGGATATTGAAGTATTAATGAAACAATAAACCACCTTTTCAAAGCACAGTCCAAAATGTAGTTTGGGATATACAGGGTGTGTCACGTAATTTTCCAGAATTTTCATAAATTGGCGATTTACTTTCTTCGAAGAGTCGTTGAATATATCTATACTCATGTTAGAGTCTGATTATCAAGGGTGTATCAGCAATTAATGTAGCCGTTAATTAACTTTCATAATTAATCTTCATAGTTAGTGGTGAGAATAGATTGACCGCGAAATTGCAGTGTTGTAGAGCCTAACCCCGAGGAGCCGATTCCGCTATGGAACCGAAACTCCAGCGCTTTTCTATGTCTCTAGTAGAAATATAGAAACTGCACAATTTTCGAGCGGTGCGCGAGTTTTGCGACCGCTTTTTTCCTATCCCCCTCTCGCTGTCACCCTCTCTCAACAGACCGCTTGTGTACCTCATCCTACGGGTCCCACTGCTTCCGAGAGGTACACAAAAGGTCCGCGACGGGTGTCAGATTTACAGTGTAGCTAACCCTTCCCGAACAGCGTCCACCGTTTCTTACACTACATCAATCCTATGCTCATTGATGCGGCGAAGTGACATTGCCACCTAACACAGAATTAGCTACCCGCTTGCAGATACCGGAGTTGAGATAGAAATAGCTAGCGGTGGGGTATTTCTACATGGCAGAGATTCTCGACCCACTACTGCACGGAACATTATCCTTTTATTTCTCACCTAGGTTAACGCATGCGAGGGCACATCTCTCTTCAAGCATGTTGTGGTAAGTCCTTCCGTTCTCTTTTCAAGAAGACGCCCTGCCCGTGCAAGGGTGCAAGAAAATACAAACAAATTTTACTTCCACTAACGTTACAACACCACATTTTCAGCCAATAAGCTTGTTGCAGTTATTTGAATGAAAGAGGGAATTTTGAGCTCTCTCGCGCTGAGTGTCTACGCTTTCTAACACCTTGTCGGAAACCATCCTCAATCTGGGGAGTGTATCCTGTACCTCGTGTATGCTGTCTCGCTCCTCGCGCTTCCTCCACACAAGGAATACTCCCCCTTGTTCACCCAGTCATGCAAAGAACTGTCGTACACAGCAGCGCACGCTGACAGTCAGTCAACTCATTGCTTTTGCCTTCAGAAAAATATAAATGTAACCATCAAAGAAGTTAATCTGCTTTGCAACCAACACCATCGACCCAGAGCAAGAACACATGCAGTGGCGCCATCTCGCGTCGCGTCCGTTAATGATTCAATACAAACCCACAACCATGGTGGACAGAAGAAAAGGAGGGGCCCCAACGGCTCTTCGACAGAAGAGAAAAGCGTGGGGCAAGTGACGTGAGGATTTAGGAGATGAGATGTAGCTTCTTTGGAGCCGCGAGAGGGTCACGTTACCTGAATAGCCCAATGAGGTCGCTTTGCACACGCCATTTTGGGGACCACTTCGGCGCGCTACCACCAGACCTCTACAAGTACTCCGAAGCTATACAGGGTGTCCCACCAAAAAGGGCCAGGGGCTAAACAAAAAACGGAGTGCTCTACACAAATGGAGCCAACTGCACGTGCCTGGCAGTTGTGTGGTCTATCCAAAAATATATTTTTCATCGCCCCTCGTCAATTAATTGGAGGTAATTAATTTTCTGACTTTTCAATTGTCCCTAGCTCCCACAGGTCAATGAGGAAGTTGTAGTACATGTCGAAAAAGACGCAACTAAAGTGGTTCGAGGTTGCTATGGCTTGTGATTTCGTTTTTTCGCGAGTTTAAAAATTGGTTTCCGAAGCCGGTGCGCACCACGGAGCGCTCCCCATAATTCGGCACCCGCGGGCGATAATTCCGGTGCACTCTGACAGATGTGCCGTGAAACAGGTGAAATATCTTCCTCTTGTGTGACGTGGTCCAAGGATGGTCTCCAGGCGCTAATCTCAAGGTGAATGTACGCCGGAGGGCGCTGGAACCGTCACGCGCGGGAGCCAATTTGTGGGCAGCGATCTGCCCAGCATCTGAAACCACCTTTTAAACCCGGGGAAAAAAAAAACAGAACCACAAGCCGTAGCGACCTCGAACCACTTCAGTTGTGTCTTTTTCAACATGTGTTACACCTTCCCCATTGATATGTAACACCCCTGTCACACGGGCATTTTCGATCCTGCTCGACCGAACCTGCTTGAACCCAATGCAGATCGGATGGTGCTACACGGCCGCTTCCAAGCAGGATCGAACTTTGATCCTGCTTGACTCAAGACAGTTCCCATAACAGGATTGAGAATTTCAAGACGGCTCGACGGCCGCCATTTGCATCCTCGACCCCGGTGAACTGTCATAACTTAAGACGGACATGCGCGCGAAGCTACAAATGATGCTTACATCGGTATACGATAAAACCACTAATATCGCTGTTATATAGGAAACGCGAAATTAATGAGTTCCGTTTATTCATTTGCCTATATTCTCGACACCGTCAACGATTCAATGCGCATTGAAAGTGGCCGTGTAGCAGCGTCATAACTCGAGCGTGCTCGGGAAGTTCGATGCAGATCGGATTCGAGAAGGATCGAAATGCCCGTGTGACAGGGGTATTAGACCTAAAAGCGATAATTAAAAAGTTAGAAAATTAATTACCGCTAATTAATTGACAAGGGGCGATTAAAAACATATGACCATATAAGACCACACAACTGCCAAGCACGTACAGCTGGTTCCATTCCTGTAGAGCAGTCCGTTTTTGCTTTAGCCCCTGGCTCATTTTCGGTGGGGCACCCTGTACATGCGTTGCGGGCTCCCATAGAGATGTATGTAACCGAAACCAGAAAGCGAGCGTTGATGTCACTGGAGTGGCCGCCAATCTCGGCTTCACTTCTCCGAGCAGTAGGGCTCCTCCTCTCTTTCCTTCCTCCATGCCCACGACGGAGCAGGTCGTGGGTTTCAGATCTAAAATACCAATTCGGCGGTATGATGCCAAGCGCAATATGACTTAACGTCTGCAATGTAGTGCTTGCCCGCTTTTCTGTGGGTTCATTGCTTCATGCTACCTTTACCTTTTAACTATTACCCTCTACAGATCGAACCCCAGAAATACCCGGCGGAAGATGACTCCGAAGCGGTAATTATTGCTCAGATTTACAATGGCTTACATCTAGATGCTGGTTCATGTTTTCAAGGTCGCAGAATCTAGCTTGTCCCATACATGTGTGTATTGCTCGCTAACATGTTCGAGGGCGCTGCGTGTCTCTGGATACAACTCGATCCGAATAGCACCAACAGAGAACAGGAAGAACGAACCTAAATATTTCAACACGTCCCGCTAATGATGACAGGGGAGATGTAATTCTATCCCCAATTTCATCCTCCAAACCCTTAATGATCTTTTTTTTATTGGCAAGAGGAACGCATCTTTTTCGCGCTGTTCTAAAGGCTGATGCACACATGCGTTTAAACATGCGGTGCCGCCTCTGCATTATGAGTTATGGCCAGATGCGGCAGAATGATTGTGCTAGCATTCTATCCTACATAACGGAAAGTTACAACGTTCTTAATGCCAGCTGGCACGACCTGCGCCAATAATAATTTTCCGCCTGCGGTAGAATATTTACATAGTTTGTTCGGCAATTGCCGATGTTTTATAGGAATCACTTGCTCTCCTTTGCTCGGCCCTCCAACGAAGGAGAACAATCTACGACGCTCGCCCTCCATGATGATGTTTTCTATATCACTTTATCTCAAAGTGCATGAAACTTTCCTCAATGTTCGATACGATTTTGATAATCATTTCGCTGCCATTGCAATTGTTGCACCACGAAAAAGTGCGAGGGCAAGTGACAGCCACGTGCTACGTTTTTCTTTCGCTCCTTTTTTTTTTTTTTTTCAGTTTGAACTGCGCAACTTAAGAGAAGGATGGGATAGACGAGAATATCGTGAAAGACTCCGCAAGCTTCCACTACTTATTAACGAAGGCCAGTGTCTTTCATTTCTTCGCCGCAAATGTACATACATTGCCACCGTACATCTTTCGTGTGTTATTCTGACATGCCCAGTCCTTCTCGTACTTGGCGCATTTCAAACTGAACAGATTGCACCAACGAGCATAAGAACAGCCTTGTTGACAGTCATCCGACCCTGCACTTGTCATATGGAGTGCACGCGCGTGCTCGCGTAACGGCATGCTTTCTTCAGTACGGATTTGAATAGATTAACCAATTATGTAATCTTAATTCGTTCACATGATACAGGAGAAGAGCAGACGATGTTTCCCTACGGTTAAGTCCAATGTGTTGTTCACTGTCGAACTTTTGGTACGGGACAGAAAGAAAGACAAATACTCCATCTTCATTGTTGCCATTTAAGCGGAAATAAAACTGGTTCTTTTACAGGCTTTGTTCGAGTACGTTGCAGCCCTCGCAGAACTAACAAAGGTAACTTAGGTGGTGGTATGAACAGCTTACCCTTGTCTTCACCAGTCACGGGGCTCAGTTACAGCATCTGCAGTAAATACTGCAGGACATTGCAGCAATGCTCACTTACTTACTGCACGTGCTGGACGTAAGCGGGAGTGAGGGACAAGAAGCTATATGATGGTTTCATAGGTCTTTTTTTTTTTTTTTTCAAAATGATATTCCTCTTGTTCGGTCTCTGACTGTCGCGTGCATTTGACACATCAACTTTCGCTCATGGGGAGATAAGGGAAGTGTTGACCTCTACACTGTTCAAAGTATGTAGCCTTAATCACTCACACCTGTCCCGCTCAACATCGAAGTTATAGAGGCGAGAATCGGTTGTGCAAGTCTACATCCTCCCAGCATAGCTCAGACGTAATTCCGTTGTTTGTAATTGAATTTCAATGATCACACTGTGCAATAATGCAATTCAGAGAATGAATCGTTCTATTTGCAGTTCGTCAACGCAGAGGCTGTGAAGGTGGAGACAAACGCTTTGGTACGCATATATTTTCCGAGACACTTTCAACTACTTGGAGACTCAAAAATATACATGCAGCGTTGTCGTCGGCTAATCGCGGTTACTCCACGGCCACATATTTGCGTGCATTACGGTATTGATTTCAACGTGTTAATGCTAACATTCCCGCGACCCGTTTCTTTATTTAACTAGGATATACATTTTGAAAGGTGCCAGATGTACGCCAAAGAATAATGAGATATTCTTTCTGCAAACCTTCACCATAATCGGTAGTGTGCAGTAGGTTCCGTTCATTAACATTAACTAAGTGAAAAAGGCGAGCTTATCTTCCAATCTGGGGATCTCGGGTTGTGAACGGGACTGGTTCATTCTTTCTGCACCAATGTCTGGCGAGCCTTAAAATGATGAACTCGAGAATTTTCGTTTCACTGACGGTGAACGGCCGTTGTAATACCAATGCGATAAGCAATGTCCAGTTTCGGTAATTACACACGGCAGAGTATGACTGGGTTTGCGACTTTATTTGCAGGTTATCTCTCTTTGGACTGGGCACGTGTCTCAGGTTCGCAAGGTAATGAAGCGATCCCGGAGCGGTTTTGTGAATGATGAGTCAATGAATATTTCTAGTTATTTAGCCATTTAAAAGCCTCTAGTAATAATATCAGCTGGTGAGGTCGTTGTTTTCTCTTTTATTTATGCCATGACTCACCCCATTGTTGCCCGCGTTTTGATCCTATATAGGCAGCGGCTGCAATCGGAGAGGAAGTGACCTCGGTAAGGGACACACATGAGGCATTCTGCGTGCTATTCAAAGAGTAGCAAATTTTTGTCGGTAGCTTTGGAGGAATCGCCAGTCAGAAAATTCTGTCCCACGGATGTCCATCGGATATACTTTCACGAAGATAGGGATATCCGTAAAATAATGAAATTGCTCCAGCGGATACACACGGAGATCCACTAGGCCCGGCTTCGAACTTCTTACAAACGTCCACCTTGCAGACATAACCAGGAGATACGGACGTAAGCAGGAGCTGTTTGGGATGCAGCGTGTATCTTGCGAGTGTTACTTTATCTCTTTTTAGAGGTCAGCATATGCTTTGTAGTGGAATCTAAAGCGTCTTTGTGCCATTTTTTTTTTGTATCCCCCACGATCGCCGGTCGTTTTATTTTCTGTTGCTCCTCTTTGTTTCCCATGAGGGAAAATTGGGTGTTTAAAAAAAGCAAAAAGAAAAGAAAAAGAACAGTGCAATACATGATTCATACAGCATCCCATCACGGAGCTGAATCGGACAGTCCGTGAAACAGACGCAACAAGACTTCCGCTATGTCTCCGCGGACCTACGGCTACGGATGTCCCTCCATAAATATCCCAGGGGAGTCCCACGGAGGTATTCCGATATGAAGATTGGGATCTATTTCGGACGTCCGTGGGAGATTGTTTTCTGTCTGGGTCTTTGCCCTATTTTCTTTGCCCTCTATCTCTAATTAGAATGTCTCGACTGTCTCAACCAGACTCTCCTAACAATGTCTGGACAATCTGGAATTCCAATTCTAGAGGTAAGCTGCACGTTCCACTTTGTGCTATATTAAAGAGTTTCAGCAAACTGTTCTCCAACGGACAAAGTGCTAATGCAAAGGCAGCTATACCTGATCGTATCCGACGTGCGTGAAGTAAGTACGTTTAGCAGACCGACCCCAAACTTACTGACGCTATGAACGGCGACTCTCCCGGCACCTAAAGGATGGAACGTTAAAATCCCTGCCACCAGGTCCTTCGCACGATACGCGTACAACTAGAGCTCACAGGATGGGTGTGGGTTTCAAACGACAGCTTCTCTTGATGTCATCCCTCGTGCTGAGAGGCGGCTTCTCTGTAGGAACAGTCGGCACGGTGTTGCAGGTGCGCCATCGCGTTTCAAGCGATAAATACAACATTTAAAAAAAAAAAGTCCAAGCCCAAGGAGAGGCATGTTCGTCCCAAAAGTACACTCCGTCACTGCATCATAAAAATGATAAAATACTCATTGTTATGTTGCAGTGACGGAGTGTACTTTTAAGTAATACAGAACAACACAACGGTGATCCAAATAACAGGAGAGGCGTCCGCATTCTTCGCACGTTGTTTACTTGAGATGCCAAAAGCTGCTATTTATTTATTTATTTATTTGTTTTCCTTTTCCTTTGTTTTTCTTTTTGTTTGCCTTTATTTTTCCCCTTTTTTCCTGGGAATAGCAAGCCGCCATACCGGTGGCTAACCTTTCCCTCTTATTTTTTATATATAATAAACATATCCCCCCCCCAAAAAAAAAGCTGCTTTGTCTTTCCTCTTTCCTTGTCATCGTCCTTTACATACTTTATAAGTGTGTAGACCGTCTTCCGTCTACACGCTTTTGAAAGTCAGAAGTTTACACTAGAGATATGCAGCCGTAGAACATGATGTTTTCTAGATTTTTCAGTTCTCCACGAAAGCGTCACTGTTAAATTATGTGCCGTAAATTTCTATAGGCAGCGTAACGAACCACAAATATCTTCCTCGCATAACAAACAGATTATTTTTCAACCGGGTTTTCTAACAGCTGAATGCATGATATTCAGATAAAGCAACGAATAGCACGTATTGACGTGAGTTGTAATTTAAGTCGGGGTTATAAGCATTCAGCAAGAAAATGAAAACGCGATAAGGTGAGACGTTCAACAAATTCTCGTAATACATTCGACCCTTGTTTATCCCGCATTGACTGTTTCTAGCGAGATTTCCGGATAACGAGGAATCCGGATAGATGAAAGGCAGACACGTCAGCGGCTTTCAATCAAGCGTACATTCGTTTGGAAAGTTGTCCGTGGTCCCTTTGCGCATAGAGTTATTCCATCTCCATTGAGCAGTTGCTGTTGACGCTAAGCCGATCATTGTGTCATCATGGATGCAGCGTAGAGATTCCATTTCGCCGTTCATGGTCACCCGAGAAATATAATAAAAAATAAAATAATAAATTATTCTCTTCGAAAAGTTTAAGAATTGATCTCGCTGTCCTCGACGGATTGCCAGATGTAAAAAAACCGGGGCCCCCACTGTCGTTGTCGGACTCCTGCTCCTTTAAAACTAGCGATAACGCTTTTTTGTTATGTGCGAGTCAAAGATTGGGGTCTGATAAAGCGACTGTAAAAAAAAATTAAAATGGTAGACTAGTAGAAACCGTGTGCGTTTCTGAGAACGTGTAACTTGTACGGCATTTCCTTAGCAATCTAATTTCGAAGATTGCACCATGCAAAAATTTCGAACTTGATGATGCGGCAACCCTGAGGCGGCTCGTGCGTCATCTATTTAGAACGTGAGAAACCAGGCTAGCCATCTGGCTGCATGCGATGTTTTACACGTGCGATACCAAGTGTTCTAAAGTGTTCGCGATCGAAAGCGCGATGTAAAAGAGTTCAAAATTAATTAGTACAAAAAGTATGAAGAAATGAGAGCTGATGACGTGTGTGTAACCACAAATCCATGTTCCGCATGATGGAATCTTAACACGTGACGATTAATGTTTCACTTTACAGCGGTTTTAGGCAATACCAAAAATATATAAGATAATCTATATCCTTCGTAGCTGCTGGACTGTGATCATGCTAATCAGCGTCGGCATACCCGATGCCAAAACAGGGGTACTCTCGTTCACGACTATTCAGTTTCTGATTGGAAAACGCGGCTCTAAAATGGTTTCTTTCGGACAGTGGAGTGAGACGCGAATGAGAAAACCGAAGTATTTCATTCGCCTACTCCTGAATATCCGCACACTCCATGAACCAGCATTTGTTCTCACAGATTCCAGCTTGCAGCTCTCGTGCATAATGCGACGCTTTAGCCGACAGCAGGGCCGCATGGTGGATAACCGTGGAAGTCGTCACGAAATAGTAACCTCATCAGCGGTGTCGCACGCAGTACACGTTATTGAGGGGAAAATAATTATTTACTCTTCACTCCGGTACCGCCCTGGACGAAATATGGGTCACAGATGATCTGCGACATACTTACTCACATCCCACAGTGAAGGCGGTTTGTTTGGTGTTCTTCGCAGCAGTTCCATAAAAAATCCTCATGCGGGACAAGACAAAGACTCCCCATTGATCATCTTAAAAATAAAGTTATTATTTAGACAACAAACAACTTTCGATGACAATATATTTATACACGGTCGCATCAAACACACAAAAAGAACAAACGGCCCCCGCGCGGTGTTGCTGTTGTGTTGGGAGATCAGCCGGCGCCAAAGGAAACCAATTTCGCCCGTCCGCGAGCGCTCCGATTGGCTGGAGTGAGAAGCGCTTGCCGAGGCGCGCGCCAAAGTTGCAGCACGAAGCGGTTCTCCAAAAACGGTTGGAAGCGCTTCGCATCTCCGCGGATGCGGCGCCGCCTCAAGAAACGCTTGTGTGAATTCATTTTTAACGTACCAAGCAACGCTAGAAAGCACGGGGCCGCGCACTCACCGTCAACAGATTATCTCCTACATTGTTGCCAGTCGCTCCCACATTCACATAAACGAACACACTGTTCGCGACAGGAAATGTGCAAAGTAGGACTTTAGAGTTTACTCTGAGACTCAACCAAAGTACCAGGGGCAAGAATATGGCCTTTCGCGATAAAACAACTCAAACACTATGATTAAAACAAAGTGGTCTATTAATCAGGGCCGGCGAGAGGGCCCAAGAGGGCCCACCCTACCCAAGGCCCGACGGTTGCCAGCACCAGGAGACATGAGGAGGGGGCCTGGGGCAGGACTCATCCGGAGTCACCCCTGAGAATCCTAATTTCTCTCCGGCCTTGCTAATAATGGTAAAATAGAGAAAAAGACCGCTTCTAGCGGATATCGTTGTTCGAATGTCAATAACACAAATTGTTATTTTGCATAGACCACCCCGTATAACATCATGCGATCTCTCTTGTTGAACTTTTACTTTTCTGAGAAATAATTCTACGCTTTTTGTCAAAATAGTGTATCACACAACTGGGCTGTCCGTAAATAGGTAGACATAATTTGATTAATGAAACAGTGTTCCGGCGCCTTTGTTAACAAAGACACAGTACTACGAAACATAACCTAAGCCTTACGTGTGAATCTCATTGTTTTCTCTTCTTGCGAACCTGCAAAGGGCAACGAACTCGGTGAATGGGCCAAATGGGTAAGCAAAAGCCGAAGGCTTTCTCATATTTCTAAAAAGCATGCTCTTTAGAGGTATTAAACGTTCCTTATTTTTTTGACGAAACCCTTCAGAACTTGCATGGTATGAGAGGACTGATCAATAAGCATCCTGAGAGGATGTATATATCCTGACAAGTAAAACACATAACTGAAACTTAGTGACCTTGAAATATTTATTATCCGAAGTCGCACACTTACCCCAGCGTTTTTCGAAACATTATGTGAAGTCCTTCTTGGAAATAACAAAATGTCGCTTCGTCATATTCATTTGAATGTCCAAGCTTATTGCAAACTCTTTCTCTGCAAGTTCACTTTGATATATGCGAGATGAAATTCAGGAGACTAGATGTGACGAATAAAACAAACAACGAAAGTGTGACTCAGAATTTTATCTGTCAATAGATTGCGATATAGGCGCGGTAGCTTACCCGACTACCGGTAGGTGTCTACTAACGCTCGCTATTATTAAGGACACTGACAAACAAACTCAGATTTGCGAACACGTGCGAAAAACAGGTCACACGGTAAACTTAGACACCCCGAACACTCTGGCAAATGAAGTACGTTGGGAAGTAAGGAAGCACTTCGAATACTGGCATATCAAAAAGAATAAAGAACGCACGAACAAACATCCGCGTCCACTTCCTGATTGCTACGCTCGTCTTGACAAATAACGGGATTGGATGTCACGGTATTTCATTTTTGATGAAGAAATCGGTATGGGTTTCGAAAATCTATGATTTTAACTGTTTTAAAGTGGTAGTTGCCAGTGGAGTTTTAATATTTTAATTGAGCATAAGTACACCTGGCACCTGCTCTACTTTCATCAACTCAAGACGTCATAGCTTTGTGCTGCCGTCATGTCCTTGCTCTTCTAATCATGGGGAACATCTCGCGGCTCAACCACAAGATATTCCATAGCAGACGACAGGAACTATGGTGTCGTCTGCTACGTGCACGATACGCCGTTTCTGATATTCTGGCGCCGTGCGAATGCTCAACATGGCACGCATTGGCGCATCCTCATCGTGAGCAGTTTTCTTCTTCTTTTTCTTCCACTAGAATATTCCGTGGAGATGTCACTCGTGTGAATACACGCATACTGTATCGCATTACTGCTGGGTAACTGCTGTACAAGGTGTATGCATGAAACTATCCATGGACCCCCCCCCCCCCTTGCCACTCGTATGAAATACCCAACTTTCCAGAAGAACTTCGTACGGGAACTCCACAAAACTGGACACTGACCGTGTGTTCACACGAGCGATGTTCTTACGGAAGACTGTAGATGCGTATACGAAGAGGGGAGTCAAGTCCTGTAGATCACATAAACCTGATCATAGTACCTGAGGAAGCGTGGACCTCCACGCGAAAGCTTGTACAAATTAAACTTAAACAAAAATTTTCAGTGTCGGCTTCTGTATTTTGTTTATGGAAGACTGGAGTGGAAGAAAAAGCAAAAATACTGCTGACGAAGCAGAAGTTCCTCCCCGTATTATATTGAGCATTCACACGGTAACCAAATATGAAGAGTGGTGCACTGCGCACTTAGTAGATGACACCGCTATTTTTCACCGATCTTTCCCTGTCGTCTGCTACAGAATATCCTGTCGCTGTGTCGCAGGATATTCCCCACGGTTTGCAGTGCACGCGAAGGCACGACGTTGAGCGCTCACGTGACAGCAGAAAACTATGATCGTTTTTCGCAGCTTCCGATGGAGTGTTATGGGAAACGTCGCTCGTCTAAAGGCACGGTAACACTCCATGGACGCTATATCGTGCGGTTGTTAGGGTGGAATCCAGTCTGGATATTTTTTTTATCCTTCCTGGTTTGCCCTGAAGGTTACGTCATGTTACACTGCGCTGGTCCTAGCGTCTGATACGATGCAGTCCTTTTCGTTCCGTAAAAGTAAAAAAAAAGAATCGTCAATTTTTTTTAAAGCTCAGCACATGTACTAGGAGCTGTTGTGATTGACTAGTGAGGAAGTCAGAAAACGGGTTGGTTCAGGAGTGAGCCTTAGTGGCTGTGCAGGGAAAATGCCACCATGTTCAAAGACTGCGCAATCCTTTTTAATTGGCTACCATCACGTCCCAAAACATTAAGGGTATGAAGGACTCTCCTATCAGAACCGTGGATTCTTAAGTGTTACTGATGGAGAGGACGTCGAAATTGCCGCCACGCCCCTCAGGATGGACTGACTGACAATGTTGTTTATAGAACCATGTATTTGGCATCCTAGGTGGGTGTGAGGAGCATGTTTATTTAAAAAAAGACAGCACCAAGAAACCAAGCACACCCTACTCGGAATCATGAATAATCCACCCTAAGAAAAAGAAGGGTTTGAAAAGGTGGAAGCTTTAGTTACCACCTAGGTCAGTATAACGTCTCATAAAACGATAACGCTGTGTGAGCTAATTTTGCTTGTATTATACTAACGGAAACACTGACTTTCATTTGAGATCAAGCTGTTTTTGCATTTTAGTGCCCCTTTAGCATCAGAATAGCGCTTTAGAAAGAGAAACATAACTGCCTGAACGTATGCTCTTGGAGCGATTTTACTAACTGAAAGTGTAATGATGTAGACGCTGTGCAATCAACTACTAAGACTGAGACCGTCAAGAGAGCTTCGTGAAACTCTCACCTTGGCCAGGGTAAGCCACGTTATTACGTTTCTTCATTGTCAATGCATCAAGTTTTAACATGTGGGTTTTCAAAAGCGACGTTGTCAATTGAGAACATGAACGAACTCTAATAGGACATCTTTCCATCGTCCTCCCTTTCTCATCCCATCCACAAGCGCAAGGGAGCAGTGTACCGCCATAACGGCGAGGAATGAACTACCACATCATCATCCCATTTATGTGTGTGTGTGAGAGTGAGAACATGAGTAGTGTTTTAATAACTGCCACAAAGCTTCATCGCCATTCCACTCATATATTAACCCAGATGCGCTGAGGTAGGGTATCGCAATTCCTGCGGTGAAACACTTTATCCATGTACCTGTTTGTTGTTGTACCCTTTGTTGCCACGAAGCTAACTTGAGAAAATTTGTGAGTTCGTATTGTCGTTCTCAGGATCTGGCGAACCTTCTCAAAATCATGTGTAATAGCCTGTACTCCAAATCGTAATGGCAATGGTTCTGTCGGTATTTCTAAATACATCCTTCTCGGTTTGCCCGCCCTATGAAGCTTTCAGATCCACCCTCAGTGTCTCTAAATCACCTGGACTCTCGCCCTCTCATTATGTCAAGATTGCTTGGTCCGTGGCCAAATTCAGCCCATCACCGTTCCGCCCTAAAATCACTTCTAACCTTATTGGATCCCGTAGCACTTCGCTCCTCACTGTGAGGTGCCTCATTATTCCATTGCACCCACAAACAATGGGGTAGATTATGGTTTGCTGGGAGCGTGTTATATGGTGGAGCTCTGTTTTAACAGTGTGGTTCACTTGAGAATGCGTTTTGCCAGTAAGTTCATTCTTTATCTAGCGGGTCTTCTTTCGTTTTCAATGCTATTTGTCTTGACTTGCCATTCATAACGTTGAATCCTCATCTTTGAATTGATTTGCCCACACAGGACTTGCCGACTTGGAGGGACTTTGGAAACTACAGCTTGGAGGTAAGATACGATTACACGTAGCATCCGCATAGACGGCAACTTGTGTGAAATCTATGAAGGATACTATTTCGAACCTTTTTTTTAAATTCCGTGTTAGCGCCGCGAAGCAACTGTGGCTATGAGCGGCGTATAGACGTGGACAGATGGAGAGAGGACAGCAGGAAGGAGTGGGGGACAGGGGGGTTAGTATGCGTTCTGGGCCGACTTCAAGGGGAACTGTACCGACATTCGTCTGGAAAGTCTTGGGAAAACCCAGGGAAAACCTCAGACAGCACAGCCGGTGACAGGATTCGAACCCGTGTCACCTCCCAGTCTCGGCGTGGAAAGCGATCACTCTAACCACTATGCCACGGGAGCTGGTATTTCGAACCTCAATTCATTGTTTCAATCATAATCATCACCAGGACATATGGTCACTTCGAACTGTAAATAGTTTTAAATGTGTTAAATCCTCATGTATCACGCCGTCGCTATAAATTATACGTTAAGTGGTAACTTGACGCATGTTAGATTGGGTACATGTAGAAAACTGGTTCTGTGAATTGAACCTGCAGTACACCGGCTTCGTCGGAACATGCTTTTGAATTGACATGCGTCAAATTGGCTTGTGTTTGCGTTTGAGTTTGATTACAGAAAAAAAAAAGAGGAATATATTGAATGCGTCAAACTGGCATTCGTCGGCAACACTCCCGCTTTCTGATCGTAAGGTTGCCGATTCGAACCTGGCTGAGAACGCCACTATATTGGTGGCTGGATTTACCAAACTCCTTTCGTCGGACTGAGAGCGAGGGCGCCCTAACAGTGGTCGAACGCTAGGCTATAGGGCGCTCCGTAACGCAAGTATGTTCGGCTATTCCTCAATATCGGCGCCAATTACCGTGAACTTGGGTAAATTCGGCACGCGCTTCATATCGATGGGGTAAGAAAGCGACCTTAGCAAATTTCCGAGTCCAGTTCGTAAAAAGCGACGTATAATTAAGTTAGATTATATTCGCATTGGGCGCTGGCAATAATACTATAAGGACAAGTGTCGTTGACCTCGTGATTCTAGGCGGCGTAGTCTCCTTATTATAATTTATTAACACGCTTTCTGGGAGACCCTGTATACGGGTTTCTTAATTCGCAACATATTTTTTAAACAAAAGCTATGGGAGGAGCATAAATGTTGTTTCTGCATTTCAGTTGTACGGCGAGGCGGACATCCTCTCGAACAGAGTGTAACTACTAGATAAACAATTACTACAATTCATTTAGCTCAGTAATTCTGGGCGAAAATGAGGCAGCAGAATGGAAGACAATCCACACTGAAAGCTATTATATTTTTCGACATCCTGAAATCAGCACGTACGTTGCAGGGCTGGGCAAGATACTTCAAAAAGTATCTTCGATGCGGGTACTCGATACCCTCAAAAATTGTATTTCGGATACCGATACAAGATACAGAACCGAAATTGATTTTCGATACAGATACTCGGTACTGTATCGTCGATACTTCGATACATAACTGAAATCCCGAATATAAGACAGCTGGTGTTATGATTAGCGAAGTTTATATTACTGAAATCACAATATAATCAAGCTGGTGTTATGATTCGCGAAGTTTACATCACTGAAATAACAATATAATAAAGCTGGTAATATGATTAGGGAAGTAAAAACATTTATTCGTTTTTTCTAGAGCCTTTAGTGTATTTTTACAGCGCTCTTTTTCTGACAGGGCTTGAACGTATCCGACCGCACGGATTTAATGAAGCTGCACTGTCTAAGCAGCTAGTCTTGTTAGAACTTTAGACTGAAGCCATGGGTACGTTGAAACGATCGCATCAATAAGCAGCCTAGCAAAAAACAATTCTTTAAGACAATGTTCTTCGTGCGTACCGGTCTGTGAGCACTTGACTATACATACGAATAAACCTGAAACTTTTTTTTCTGCTGCTTTTATCGTTTGGTACTGCAGTACTTACCCGGTAGCCTCTGACTTGATTTTCTTAGTTGGCCGTTGTGAATTGTGAGCTGTAGAACCGGTTACAGTGCTCAAGCTAAGCCGGCGGTTATTCTTTCCGCATGGCAGACGCGGAATCCACACTTCAAGTCAAGTGGACGTGCTGTTGCGCACTGAGGAGGGGGACATCGGGCAGCGCAGTTCCAGAAGCCGTGAGGTTGGTCCTGTGTAAGGCGTTTTCGGCGCGCCCGCCGTAGACAGAGACGGAAGAGATCCTTCTGGAACCAACTAGAAGCCACGCGCGCCCACGAGCGTGTCACAGGGCAGGGCCCAGGGCCTCCTCTCCGGGCGACCTTGACCATGGAGCGCGCGCGCGGACGTAAGCTTCGAACGAATGTATGGTCGACATGTCTACGCCACTGCGGCCTGGCTTGTACTACCGCCTGAGCGAGACCCGCCGACCCTAAGTCTCAAAACAGCCTCAATATTTGCGTCTTTTTTTAGTATCCAGTATCGTTAAAATACACGATACACTAAAAATGTATTTTCGATACCGATACTCCGATACTCTCATTTTTGGCACGCGATACCTAATACCGATACACAAAATGTATCGAAAGATTGTATCGAAGATACACGTATCAGCGATACTGCCCACCACTGATACGTTGAGACATCCATTTCTGAAATTCGCTATGCACTTACGTGCAAAAACGATGTGCCTGTGCTACTCTCAACGTTTTTTATTAGAAAATTTGTAACGCTTCAACGAAAACACTCTGTACGTAGAATGCAGATATAGCAAGAGTCTCACCGGTAAACAATGTGAAATGGCCCAAACAGACCACAGTTAGGGACGGCACAGACGCACCCTGCGACACTACACACCTACTACACAGACACAGCCAGCCTGCGGTGCGCGTCGCCCTCTGAAATCCGGAACCAGTGATATTCCTCAACACAGATATGGTTCTTTCACGTCAGAAATAATCGCGAAATTCGATTCGGACCGAAATGATATCGCCAAACACGCGCAAGGGGGAAGATAAGCATGAATATGTTCATGTGGGCTGCTGGAGCAAAAGGTGTTCTCCCATTTCGCGTCGTGCTTATCTCCGAGAAAATTTATGCCCTAGTCAGACGGCAAACCTAAGTCCGTTAGCGGAACGGCCGTTACTTCACCTGTAGTCCAATCATGATTTCGAATGACATCGTTCTCCGCCCTGATTTGTTGAAAACAGGAGGCGTACGCCTTTTTTGTGGCAATTATGAACACCATAATTGTAATAAAAAAGGTGTACGCCACCCATTTTCAACAAATCAGGGCAGAGAACGATGTCATTCTAAATGATGATTGGACTACAGGTGAAGTAACGGCCTTTCCGCTAAAGGACTTAGGTTTGCCGTCTGACTAGGGTATTAGACTATGCTTTAGAAATCACTCGGGAGTCAACCTCTTTCAAACTTGGTCGCGCACACTAACATAGCTCTTACTTTATTTTTTCAAGATGCTCAATGGTGTTATCAGGAGCGTGGCGGAAAAGGTAAGTGCAGTAAGAAGTTCCTGACCTTACCGAAAACGAGGCCATTGGCATTTCTATAGATGTGACCTGCAAAATATCGCGAAGGAGGGTCAAAAACCGCTCGAAAAGCAATATGAACCTCTTCATAACGTTACATTCGTTTCTTGTGGGTATCTCTCGCAACAAAGTGTTCCACGACCCTCTGCATATTCCTGTTGTTTGAACAAACACGTCTTCGTCGTCTCTGATGTAGGTAGGGATTAAATATATCTGCAAAATGTCTAAGGAGTTCTCTACAGATACACCATGCAGGTTCTGCAACTTGACCTTGTCATTTAGTTGTATGCGCTCCCTCACTGCCTCAAACAGTGCCTTATGGGGCATCGAGTAATCTAAATCACCAACATCGACTCATACGATGAACGGCATGTCTTCACATCCTTCAGACGAAAATTCTATGATCGGGGTAGAGTTTCGAATTGCTAATACATCACTGACTTTTAACTCTCCTAAGTAATTTTGTAGATACGAGGAGACACAGTTCTGCCACGTATTCCTCTTCTTCTGTTGCAGTACCTTATTTTCATATTGAGTCAGACAATGGACCTTTCCCGTGTAAGCGTATGCGCATGCGCAGCCACTTGCACGCGGCTGCCATGTTCGCTGGGGGACACGTTTCAGGCCGTGACTTGTCGACGCTTTGTACTCGCAATGAGTAGAATACGCTTTCACTCTTTCCGCATTCTTTTTACAACGGTCTCTTGCTAATTTCCCACGGAACATGCCAGGCCGAAAGGCGTCCCCATAGACGAGACGTTATAGACGACCCTCAGTTCACAAACATGTGATGTCATGACGAGACCGGTTCGAGGTTATATTTTGCTGTGGTAGGCAAGAAGCGGGAAAAATGCGTAGGCTGATAGGCTGATAAAGCTGACAGTGCCACCAGCAATCCCGGTGCCGGCTGTGCTGTCTGGGGCTTTTCCTGGGTTTTCCTCAGACGCTTTCAGACATATGTCGGCCCAGGACGAAGTCGGCCCAGGACGCACATTCCCCCAGGGCGTCAGTCGTGACGTTGCCCACCTCTGTGAGGCGGAGAACGGCGAGCGCTTTCACCATCACCACCACCACTACCTTGGCATGGCGGCAAAACGTAATCGATCACGTAGGGGCTCTGGTCGTCTATTGTGACGAAAGATGCGACGTTCGGCACTTTGCCGTCAGGGGCGACGCGAATATGGAGATTGTCACTTTACTGTCTGTAGCACGTATGTTCAATGTTACTGTTGTTCTTAAAAATTATTTTCGCTTAGATTATCTTACACCCTCTGAAAAGACCCAAGCAACCTATAAAAACTATAAGACCTATGTCCAATGTCAGTCAAATATCATCTATGAAATTTTGCAAGCATGCGGCTTCTGTTACACAGGTCAAACCAAGAGGTGCGTAAACGATTGTTGCAAGGAACATGCGTTGAAAAAGTATATCGTTCATCCCTGTGATATTGCAAAGCATCGTTATGTTGTAACGGCTCGTGTTCCTGCGTGGCAAGATACTGTTGTAAAGGCTGTTGGTAATGATCACACCAGGCGGCTTTTGAGAGAAGTCTTCTCAATCCGTCCGTGTAGGAACTGTGTCAGTAAGCGGTCGGCACGACCTTCGGCCCTTTGATGAGACTATCATCCCCTCCGCCTTAACCTTCTTGAGGACTCTTTAGAAGTTGTATCCTTCTGCAAATAAGCTCTAGCTGTATTTGAGACTTTGTCTGTGTCTGTCAGTTTTTCGTCGTCGCCTTAGTCTGTTTGTGTGTGTGTGTGTGTTTTTTTTGTCATATCTCCCTTGGTAGGGAAGTTGTTTTCCACGTAGCGTAATGGTTATCAACCATTCGGGACCAGCAATCGAGAGGTGTGGGGTTCGACTCTCGCCACTGTATGGGTTTTTCGACGACTGCAATTATTTCAGTCTTTCAGTGACACTTTATGCAAATTGAATTTGACAAGAAACGGTGTATGACCAGTACGTATGACGTATCACGAGAGAGAACAATTTTGTTGTGATGGTTGCCAAGGGACATTCTTTTCGGCGTTAGCAGTGCTGAGTACCCTAAACGTGAACGGTCAATGAATAACAGATACGTAAAAAAAGCAAATAAAGGAACTGCTCATAAAAGATGCCCGCGGGAGGGAAAATGAGTCTCACGAGGGTTCGTATACCGTCTGACGTGTTTATTTTTCCTGTTGTTTTTCAGGACTACACATACCAGGCAGCTCTGGCTGAGGTAAGACAACTTGTAGTCCGGTAGCCGTAGTTGAGGTGAGACGACACGGAAAACTACCCACTTTCTAGGTTTGCGAGATGCGCACTGTGTGGCGGAAAAGAAATAACCTATCGGACAGAGCTAGAGCAATATAGTTGTTCTCTATCAGTACCGTAACTTCCAACTGACAATTGTAACGCACAGAACAAGAAGAATATACCTCCAGCAGTTCCACTCAGTACGATCAGGGACACATTGCAGTACGTTTATATCATTAGCGTATTCCGTATACTTTTACCTGCGGAACCCGTTGCTGCATATATATTTGTGACTGGGAGGGTATCACGCTTCAGTTCAACAGGAATTTCAGATAAGGAACTCAGTTGTTGTCACAGTAGCATTTTAATGAATGGGGGAGCAGCTGACGAGAGCCTATATATTTGTCAATTTTGTCAGGCTTGCATGACAACCCATGCAGCTCGCGAATCGGTCGAGTAGGAAGCTCTAGCACGCTATCCCAATTTCATTGAACTTCTGGAGGCAAAATGAAATGGAAACTAGAAAAGTGGGTGTTTATTTGTGCTTTGTATTATTTATTTGTGTTGCCTTGGCTGATATGCAAGCACACAAAACTAAACAAAATGAAGTGCATCACCTTGGAAAGCGATCAGAATACCACTGTTCTTGAAACTTGAAGAGATGTCACGCCGATGAAACGTTTCTCATGATCCCTCATATAATACACACATCGGCTTTTAACCGTATTCAGTGCACCGGCGTCGCACTTACCACGCAAAAATAGGGGCGTGACCGACAGACACATCCCTTCGAAGCGAGCTTACGTCAACAACGTCCAGGCCTCTCGGTCAATTGTGGACGATCGGGAGCGCACACTCCTGGGACCACGTGTGTACGTGGTGTCGCTTTGGACAGCAACGACGTCGTATATCTCCTCTTCTCGTCTTCCACTCTTTGTTTTCCCCCATTTGCCTTGTGCGCATTTTTCCGGACTCCGTGGCAAACATTGACCAGAAAATCTTCATTGTGCTCAGCGTTTACTAGTCTTCCGACCTGAGCGGCAAAACTATTATTAGTCGCATGAGGAGAACATTTGGTTAAAACTGATTCCACGGCGTTTCTTGCAATCCCTATTTTGATGGTCTTAGAGATGTTAGAGTAGAATAGCATGTTAGGTTTCCGGCCCCTCTGTCGGTGCCTCCAGCGTAGATTCTGGCCTTTTCTGATGAATCCCAAGTCCAAGATTCGAAATTTGTCATTGGTTATGTTTTCTATTGTGGAACTAAGTCCCGGGGCTGCTCGCTCATAGACAGTAGCCACTTGATCCGAACAGCTGCTGTCTATCTCTGGTCTGATTACTAGAATGCCGTCTACGTAGTGAAAAAATTTTTCACTTCAGAAAAGGCGAGCATCTTTGCTGGACTTACCAACGGAGATGCCAGAAACTACTCATGCCCTTCTACTCTAGCATCTCTAAGACAATCAGAATATAGATTGCAACATACGACGTGAAGTCAGCCCTAACGAAGACCAGTCCTCATGAAACTAACAATAGTTTTGCCGCTCAGATTGGAAGACAGCCTGCTTGCCACAGAATGCTGAAGAATGCGCACAAGGGAAAGGGAGAAAAATAGCAGAGAAGTAGTTATTCATTAGAGAACTGATATCTTGAGGCTGGAACAACAAGTAGATATTCGTTATGTGCATGGGTAGTAACACTACTTGATGAAGATAGCTCGCAAGTATACAGTAAAGGTGGTTTGACACAGTTTGCACTTTTATGATTGCTTGTGTTCTTCAGGCTTCAGGAAGCTTAAAATTTTCCGTTTCAGACTCGTGTCACAGTTGGTCTGGCACCCGAAGCAACAACAACAACTTTATTTCAGGATGATGGGTGGGGAGTTGGTGAAGCGCGGAATGAAGTATCGGGTCCCGTTACAATGCGGTGAAGTTCTGCTTTTAGAGTATACACGCTAAAAACTGAACTTCACCACATAGCACGCTCTGCGCCAACCATTGCCAGGAATGATAGGGTTATCGCTTCTCGTTGGAGTAGAGAGGGAGGCGTACGCCTTTTTATGTCAATTTGGATACAGGAAAATTGCCACAAAAAAGCGTACGCCCCCATTTCTCTTCGAATTCAAAGGGGTAACCCTATCATTCGTGGCAATGGTTGGCGCAGAACGTGCTATGCGGTAAAGTTCTATTTTTAGAGTCCGGCAATGTAAAATCTCGCGGCAGCAGAAGTTGGGCGGGATTGCGTGACTTCACGGCGCGGAAGAGGGAAGCATGGAGAGGCGTTGTCCTATCTAGGTGGTGTTGCAGTGCCGCCGCAGCAGTGGGGGCGTCTGACGCTCGCATCTGACACCTCAGCGCACTGTAGCGGAAGAAGCAGCACTGATCTTTAAAATTCGTTCATTTAATATGTAAGCACTTTTAGGGCAAAACATTTGTCCATAAGCCGGTGCCGACCATAGTTGCATGTGTTTCATAAATGTGTTTCCGGATGCGAGCGTTCATTTGAAGTTGCATATCACGTTGGAATCATGCTATGAATTCCTCCATTGGTATGGATGATGTCACCATTAACTGTTTACCCCCGTGTGTTTTGCTCTCCCTCACCCTTCATTGATTACACCACATGTTTCCCGTTATAGCTGACTGGCTACCTTGTTCAGGCACCCAGCAGTAGGCAGAACGTACGTACACATTATGATGTTTGCAACTCAAACGTCCTGCCAAAACAGACGTATTTTTAGATAATAAACAGACACGAACTGCATGTTTACGGGTTGTTTCGGCTGCACGGTGACGTAAGCATCAGCTACCCACATTAACGGACATCGCAAGGGTGCACGATCGCGATATAGACGATACACGAGTCTCGAGATATGGGAAACAGTATCACCAGCATGTTTACCCCCGAGTTCGTAGATATGACTTCACTTGAAGCCGCGTCTTGACTCGTGCAAGTCTGCGCCAAGACTTGTCCTCGCTCAAAACGTTTTTTTGTCTTTCATGAACCCTCGCGCTTGGCTTACTTCGTCAAGCCGTAGCCTGCAAACTTAAATTACGACTGGGAGCGACATTTTCGCTCAAGTTAACGCCTACAATTTGCATTGCTGTGTGAAAAACGACATTTCTTAGCGTTGACTTACAATATGTGTACAGAAATTGATTATGAATCAGCTTACGTAAAGCTAAGCTAAGCCAAGGCAAGATTCTGAGTGTCTCGTGACTTCCCGGAGCTGCCGTACTCCAGCGTTATTCAAGTCAGGATCAAGGTAGCCAGAGCGCTGACCTTATATTTTCACCACGCGTGTAAACTCGAGGTCGCCGCGTGAGAACGCTACAAGCCGAGCAGGGTTTCTGAAGTGCACTGGCGCTCTTCCAAAGTATCTGCACGCCAAGTAGAGATCATATCACATCTACGAATTGGAGGGTTAGTCTCGACTCGGTGGATCACGAAATCACTGACAATGCATCGCGGCAGAGCGCGGACAACAAAGTGCATTTAGAACTAGTTGTCTGAATTGCATCAAATTGGATTACTTTGTACGGTGACACTGACCATGAAAAAGAAAGCATCAGACATAGCTTTCTATTTTATTTTTTAAATGTTTGGTATGAGTCGCTTGGGTCTTCGACTGTCGCTTTAGTAAAACGCGTTTGTTCTTCTTGTGGTCCACTATTTGTGATGACTTTACAGCGCGATTATAGTTACCGACAACATGTCTTTCAGATATACTGGACCATGGTTAAGCTGCTACCAAAGGTACAGTCGTTTCGATTCGGTTTTCAGCCATGAGCACAGTGTCGTACTCGAAGGTTTTGCCTAGTCTGGGAAAAACCGAAGGCGAGACGGAGATAGGAAATCACGCCTGGTCTGAAATCAGTGTTGGATTGTCTACTATTTTATAAGCTGAGGACAGATACCGAAAACATAGAGAAAAATTACTGCAGTTACTGGCAAAAACTTTGTGCCAGTAACTGCTGTAATTTTTATTCTTTTTTTTGCGCAGTAGTAATGACCGACCATGCCTTTGTGTCACAAAGTCACGATCCGTCATGGTATTTTCCTGAAACTCTTGTAAAGTGGAACTCATTACAACCTGCTGTTGTTGAGTGTTGAGCACTCAACACTCAGAGTTTGTTAACGCTCTTTCGGAGTGTTATGCACCGTCAGTACTGCTATCCGTGCTGTTATTGCATCTCCTGTTTTGGTCCTTATGGGGACAGACAAATAGGTTGTGATGTCTCGTGCTGTTGTATGAACGTCTGTGATCCATTATAATGTTGAATTTGATACTTGTGTGATTTTGATACTTGAATGTGATACGTGTCGATGGGATCAATGTATCAGGTTTAGTTTTTTCTATTAGTTTGAGCTTAGGCTACAGGACTGGGCATAAGTCCTCTTTCCTGTATGCGTGACCCTGTTTGTGATGGAATGAGAGAGGACGAGGACACTGTACATTATGCGTGACATTTGGAGTCGGGAACATATTCATCAGCTATACCCGCCTTATTCCCGGTGTGTGAACAAGGCAGACGAACACGGATTTGACAGCTGCATAGCTGAGCCAAAAGGCGAATTTGCACACTGCTCCACGCAAGAAATATGTAAACCGGAATCAGTTATTAATAGCAAAATCACTATCACTACGTGTCGACGCGTTTCTTTACTTTTTTTTCTTTTCTTGGGGTACTATTCGCTTGCGCTCCTGACGGTAAAACAGAGGTTCCGGAAGCGTCCGAAGTAAAATTTGCACAATCTAAAATTTTATATTTTTATTTAATTAATCACAGTATGCAAATTATCACCTCCCTGCTCTGTTCATGGCCGATGTCACAGGTGTCTTAACAAGCTGAATTATTCAGCCGAAAGCCCTTTGTGAAGCAGCCAGTATAGGTGAAACTAGCAGACGACGAGGGATACGACCAAACCGGCACAGATGGAACGCCGCGCAAGTAATAGAGACAAAAAACTGAACTGGTCGACCATTGTTGACTAGAGGACATGTCGTTAATTTCGGCGATGCGATAACTTTGGCACATAAAAAGCGATATGTGTCTGAGAGCATTTCTACAATTTTGGTTCCTCATGTATGACGCTACAGCGTGCAGTAGCAACCGTGCCCCCCTATACCGGATGTTTGCAGCGCCTTGCTAGATAAGTAGGCTGTCGTGCTCTTCTTAACTCCTGAGCCGGTGTGTACTGATGATGCCACCTGTATAGGACACCGTGCCGACTGAGAGAAGGCCGATCGTCAAGGGGAGAAGGAATGGTTGCATTTTGCCTACTCTGGCTTTCTGTGGTGAACGACGAAATCTACCCCCTCCGTATTAGGTGCACAGGAGTCTCAAATGTAGTCAGAAGAAGTATCCACACAAGTAACCAGAGTGTAGCAAGTCGCCATTGCTCAAAATTCGATGATGCGACAGTCTGGAGGTAGCCAGTAGTAGCAAAGTAGCCAAAATCTGGCGACCCTGAGTGAAGACGCTTGTGTTCAGTGATCCAGTATTTCAGCGTGGATGCTGGCGGCGCTGACGTCAGTACAGTGCACGCGACCCCGCGTTGCGGTTAAATGTGGCGATGCCTTTATGTGTAGCGTGTACAAAGGAAAACCCTAATGTTAGAGCGCGCTAAGTCAACTAAAGGCGCAGATATAGTCCAACGTTTTTGGCGTCGCAGTCAGCGACAGCTGAAGTCAGACACGCCAAGCAAAGCGATCCGGGAAATTTGCGTTTATAGCGCGCGCGCGCGCGCGTCAGCAGTGGCCTGCAACCGTTGCGCATGCGCAAAGTCGCTGTGACTGCAGCACCGCGACTCCGACTGCGCGAGCGCTTTCGGGGAAAATAGAACATGCTCTATTCTGCGCGGACGACGTCCTAGCGCGTTGAATGCCGCCGGCCGCGCTAGCCACTAGACTATAGAGGGTGTGATTTCCCCCGGCGTAGCGCAACTGTGCAGCGCGCGTGGAGGATATTCCATGGGAGATGTATCTTTCTAAAGTTAATGATCGTCATCATACTACGCTTTTTCAAAGCAACTCCACGACTTCCCTGATGGTAGTGGTGGTGGCGTAAACCGGCTTGCCGTTGTTGGCCTCACGAATGTGGCCTCCCTGGCCTGTGGCCGTTGGCGTCCCTGATGTCATCGCTGAAGGTCCTCCTCATTGGCCAACACGAATACAACGCTAATACTAGCGCTGAAAAAGTTGACATGAGCTCACCTCCTGCAAGCAGTAATTTTCAGCGATTTGGAGCACTATCGGGAGGAAAATATTGGGCTATTTTCTAGGGCTGCATAAGAAATCGCTATATGTCGGAACAGGCCTTAAAGTGTCTAATGTGAAATGTAGAGCAGGCGGTGTTCCTCTACATATAAACGAAAGAATACCTTCCGAGAGCTCGCGACAGAATGTGCGTGTTTCAGCATAACATTGATTTATATAATTTTTCATCCGTAACAGCTAAGAGAGGCATACTACTCCCATTCAAACCAGCAGGTAAGACACATTCCTACATCACAAGTTGGCCAGCAGCACATAGAAAGCTATTTGATGTGGTGCCCATAGTGCTCTCCACACGGCGAACCAGCGCACATCTGCCCGCTCACACTGTGCTAGTGCTATGCTCTCACAGTTACATACATATACAGGGTGTCCCAGCTAAATGCGAACAATTTTCTTTTAAATGTATATCTCACTTTTTCCGAGACGAAATCAATTGCAATATAGCATATGATGAAGGGCTCTCCTTAGAAATGCATTAGCAAACTCGTAAGAGAAAGTCTTAATTAACTTAATAGTCTTAACTAAGGGCTCTCCTTAGAAATGCATTAGCAAACTCGTAAGAGAAAGTCTTAGTTAACTTTCAATGACTAACGGTTTAACTATAAAAGCTATACGAAGCTATGAGAACATCTGGTCCCTTTGGTCACCTGATACCGGCGCAGTTTTCCGAACAAAAATCCGTTCGATAGATCGTCCGCAAAAAATTGGTGAAGGAACACATTTTTTCTTTATTTGTACATTGCGCATCTTCCGAGACGCGTCTTTCCTTCACCCCCAACGGGAGAGGGTGGAAGAGCACACTATCGCCTCTTGCGTCCTGGAGAAAGATTAAAAGGAAACAGAAAATGCAACCCAAGATAAGGGCAGTTCCGATAGAGTCACCCGATACATTTATTTTTTATTTGTTTTCGTAAGGTAAAACTCATCTTCGACACCGGAGGTGCCACTGTGCTTCCTCACATCGAACCATCACATCTCTTCACCCTCTCTGGTCGAACATCATTCGCATGTATTGCCATTTGGTTTCACTGTGTGACTGGGAACGAATGTCATTCGCTGGGAATGACATTCAATTTGCCGTCAAAGAACGATGCTCGATTGCGAGAACGTCTCTTAATCATAATTTATCAACATTCTGTGCGTTTGATAAGGACCTGTTAGAATAAAAGGTGTACATCACCCTTTAGGTATTGTAAGCTTGATCTGGATAGTTTGTGTATGTTCAAGCTGACTGAAGCTGCCGACTGGTCCAGTGTTACCTCATGAAGTCACAGCCCTTTGCTTGCTTGTTTGGTGCGGCCTGTCGGGAGCTCGTGCCGGTTGCGTGAAGTTTGCTTGACGGCCACGAGGGGCGTTAATTAACGCGGACGGTGCAGAGGTGCAGTGATGCAGTCCTCGACTTTTGCGCTATTGTCATTTTGCTCCGAAAGAGTGCTCGGCTCCCGTACGTTTAAAGAAAATGTTTGCTACAATATAACTTACGTTGTAGCAAAATTTTCTTCCGGGTTTCAGAGTTTTCGGAGAGACCTCTGGAAATATGGCAAAAATGAACCCAAAAACAAACTACAGTGATACAACATTGAATGGGCTTGTAATATTATGAAACAACAGGATAGGCTCTGTATGTCAGCTACACCTGCCACATTTCCGCGGGTCTAAAAAAATTACTTACTTACTTAATTATTTATTACTTATTATAAGTAATAAATTAATTCTATATGGAGACGAGTTCTCGAACACCTCGATATCGACAGCAAACGTACAGAACACCTACTGCGCCAGATGTAATCGCAGATGCCGTCTGCCGGTTGCAACAATTCTTTTACGCTGTACATTAATTGTTTATGGCCATCTTGTTAGTTTCCATCGTTTACGTCCAAGAATCCATCCCACGTATTGTCAATTTTTTTCTTTTTACTTTCCATTCTACCTTAGGAATGGCAGTCGGATCTTGGAGGTATGATATTTGAGGTGAGTGCTGAATACCTTATAATTGTACAACTAAAAGTGAACAAGTCAAGGTGTCTGCTGATCTGTTCTTATATGTCCCGTACGTCAGTGCTTCCCGAACTCTGCTACTCTGCGACCCAGCATAATTCTAACAAAATGCGTCCCAACCTGTCTTCTCGCGGTGCCACGAAAGCATCGATTTTACTGCGTGAACTGAAGGGAAGTAACTGAACAGAACTGATGCATGAAACTGACGCTGAAATTTTAGTTGACACTGAAGTCAGACTGCATTTGCTGGGCTAGACACCATCGCGAACAGACACAAAATACATGATGGCAATTGATGTTCTGAGGCTGAGATGTTGCTTCGAATCCTACAGCTGGCTAACCTTTTCAGTGACTTCCTTATTTCATCACAAAATACATTCCAGCAGGAATGACTGCACCTGATGACTAAAGTAAGCTTTTAATGATGAAAGAAAGTAAAGTAAGCTTGTCGAACCCAGAGTGGAGCTTGGACACAGCAAAACTCAGTTCTGGCACGATGTTGAAATGAGCTTGCGATGTGGTATAGCTGGTAGAGGTTCGCGCGGATCCTGGTTGATAGGTCGTTCATTTGAATGGTGCTGATTTCCGTAGTGGTTGGTATGCTACGGCTTTCTCCAGGCAAATGTTAGCATAGAAGGTGCGGTATTTTGCGCGCAAACACGAAGCATCATTACGTTAATGAAGTTCCTGTCTAATCTGTAGGTGGGCGCTATCCTTTATCACTACGGGTTCGTGGTGAGTATTCGTGATTGATGCTTCTACTGACAGTATGAACAGAACGACAACACAAACACAAGACTCAAACCAACAACTTTCATTTCGAAATGTTTGCAAAAGTGGTATCCTCCGCTCTCTTATATTTCCCGGAGGCAGTGTTTCCTTTCGGAAAGGGAGACAGTTTATTTCCTCGATTGTGGCGCCATCTTTCGGTCGACAACATATTTAGGGTGGTAACTGAGCCAATTTACCACCCAAGGTACACCAGTCTCTTACATGACACAGCGATAATTTTTTGAAGAGCCGGTATCGTCGTATTTGAGGTGTAATTTAAGTAGAAACTACAGTTAGAAACACGGTTGTAGTTTAATGCGAAATGTTGTCACTTGTTGCGGCATATTTTCCGTTACTACGAAGAGGAAATCTCCGAACCCTCACTTGCAACGTCGCTTGTCAGACGAATAGGACCTCAGTATTTGGGATGTCGCAGCCTATTAATAGAATCTGTGTTCAGCCAATTGCGTGTGCTCCTTAATTCATGACATGTCTGCACGACCTTGTGTACGAAGTTTGCAATTTTTTAGGCGTGGTTAATTTTTGTTTGCGTATTTGCGCTCGTGATCGGCCAGTGAAGAAGATTTCTCGATTTTTCTGTTTATCATCGGTAACAACTGGTAAGTCGAAGTTTTACGGCGAAATTACGCTATATAGATGGAAATTAGCGAGAAAATCACGAATTTCGTATGCATGTATCATGTTTAAAACGTAAAAAAAAGGAGACAAGAGCAACAAAACATACACTATGAGCATATTTCGAGGAAGTCATACTGTCCACAACTTAAATGTCATATGCCTTCAGACGATCCATTTGTATATTTCAAACGTATAAATTTGACACAGGTCCATAAAGTTAGGACCCACGTCCAGAGTTGAACCGTACAAATCTGGCAAAGCGATTAAAGTTGACACATTTGTGGGCTAACGTTTGAGACAAGCCATTACCTCGCTAAATGGTATAAAAAGACAACCATGTTTGAGAGTGTGATTACATCAACCACGGTTGTACACTCTTCGACAGTGATTTATCCAGACCCCCCTTCGCCCCCTAACTGCCCCCTCTCCAAAAATCAGCAGGAGACCCCCTAAAATTTTGTGAAAATGTGCAATATTTCGTCAAATGCGTCAATTCCGTCAATGCGCAATATTTCGTCGCAATATTCGCAATATTTGCGCAATATTTCGTCAGTTTCGTCATGAAGGACCATCCCTTGCGGATCCCCCCCCAAGGACGAAATTCTGGGTAAGCCACTGCCATTCCATCTCGTCAAAAACCAATCGTGGAAAATATACTACGGAAAATGTATCACCTCAAATATGCGGTTACAAATCCGCGCTAAAACACAATCGCTCAAAGATCCTCTTTGAAAAATACACGTTAATAAATATACTGTCAAAAATATACCTCTAAAAATGTGTTTTTCAAAATGCGTCATCGGGGATTGGCGCCTCCGCCATGCGGGGTAAATGGTAGCCAGATTCAAAACCCGCTAGTGGTTCCCAAGCATTAGAATATATATTACAATACTGATAATATATATATATTGACATTAATGAATATATTTTAAAGTGTTCTGAAAGTCACCCCTGTTAAACCCTCTCTCCTCAATTCAGACGTTACTGCTTGGTCTTGAGTGTGCTGTGTTGTCCAAGTTCTGTTTCTAGAGTATATCTGAATCTGTTACCTGCAGCCATAACCTTCTAAACTGATCATGCGGCAATGACACGCCTCACCCAGAGGTTTAGACATCCATTGCAAATAACACACGTATAGTTGTATACTTTGTCGAAAAGAACTATAGCTGTTGTACTTTGAGAAGTTAATTTCATTCTAACATATTGGAAATTATTTGCTGTGCTTTCTATGAGGCTTACCAAATCGCTTTGAATCATCTCGCTTGACGATTATAATGAGAGTGCGGAACATCTCGGCGGGAGCTAATGACGAAGTGAGTCGCCAACGTATGTTCTGATATTTATTACTGCGCATTGTGTTTTTACGTTCCTAGGTCGACCAGAATCTTCGTGACAGCATCTTTGGGATCGGTGAGGTAATGTCGACAACAACGCAAACATTTGAATGTCATTCACCAAGTATCTGTTGCCTTTCCTGGGTTGAAAACAACGCCCTGCTAGTTGGTTTCCACTGCTTCTGAACATAGCTGTGACAATGGTCGAGTCAGTTCTCAACTTATGAGAGCCTATTTCTACCTTTTCAGCGACTCGGTGTCCTAGCCGCTGGACCCGAAAAGAAGGTAAGCCCCGAAATCAGTAGCGGATAGCATTATGCAGAAACAGTTTGCGGATACAGTCAAACTCCTTTATAGCGAACACCTTTTTAACGAAAATACCACTGCAGCAAATTTTTTTTTTTGCGGTCCCGCTGGAGCCTATAGGTCCAATAATGGACATCCTTTTTAACGAATATACCTTTACTGCGAATTTTTTTTTGCTGTCCCCTGAGCTTCGTTGTAAAGGAGTTTGACTGTATAAGGAAATTATAAGTATCTGTGCTTGAGGTAACAAGTCGAACTAAGTTTAAATCCATTTAAGTTCAAAATTCAAGCTAAAATTTTGCATTATTTTTTGTTTGCTTGATGAGCTGTATTGAGTGCTTTTATTTTATCATTTTTCTTTTCACTATTATCCTTTGTCATATTTGTACTTATTACAAAAACTTTCTGGGTATGAGATTATGTAGCGTAGGTTTTTGTGTGTTAGGTTCTTGTGCATTTCTCTTTACCGTACTTCTGCACCTTAATTATAGTGCTGCCTACTGCCTTAGATGGAAACGGAAACAATAAATAAAAAAAAAGTACCCTAGTGTTCATTGTTAAGAACTATGCCTGAAGTTGCTACCACGACAGGATACCAGAAAGGTGAACCTTGCGAATGGACCACTTGTGGCGGTAGACTATGTTTCGCTGCACTTAGGCAGAAAGCACAGCTTGCGCTCATAAAGGTTACTTGCACTGCTGTCTAGAGGTGTGTGCGGGAGTGTTTATTCAGGCGTATCCGCACGTATATCCGCGTTACATCGTGGCTGCGGTTAGGGATGTAACGTATCGAAATCCGCACGGATGAAGTGTGAAACCAGGTTACATTGCATTGCACAAACATTGCAAAACGAGATTGCTATATTAGTGAGGTAGGTATGTTGCTTACCTCAACAGTTATAAACGGTTTAAAGACCAATGCAATGTCGACGTGGATGAGGGGTGAGGTCGACATGGCAAAGGGACCCTTTTCTTTGAACTACTTTCCAAGCTGTAATAGACAGCATACAATGTGTCTTCTACTGTCTGTCAAAAAAGTAAAACGGAGGCATATGTGTAAGGCTAAAGAAGTCTTTACTTACCATTAGATGATGTACTTGGAGTCGTTATTTTTAAACTATGTCTTACTTCGAACAAGACAATTAAAAATAGGCGAAATGTAAGCGCATAGTAAAAATTGCAACACTTGTGCCACAAGTATTCGACATGTATGTGGACACAGAACATCAAGAATGGAAAACATCGCAATCACGCATTATGGAAGAAAACTGTACGCTATTCATTTATTTAGTTATGATACCCTGAGGGCTTATTAGCATTAGAGAGGGGAGGGGCGTAACAGTTAAGTTCAAATATAAGTGGATGGATACAGAGACACAAAACAAACAATGAACGATTGGACAAAAACAATCGCTATATGGCGTTCAGATGATCACAAAGAACTTTCTTAAATAATGAAGGGTCAGTAATGGATGAAATAGAGCCGAGAAGGTGGTTCCACTTAAAAGAAGTTGTGGGCACAAATGACCGAGAGCATGTATTAGTAGTGCGAAAGGGAATGCGAACCTTCTGTTCATGGTCCAGCGGTGAAGAGATGGACGAGAATTAAAAGAGCGTCCGAACATATCGTTATGATAAAAAAAAATTGTGAAATATACAAAGACGACTGCCACCACGTCGCAGTGAGAGATGAGATAGGTTAAGATGAACGTAACACTGGCTGTCCTGGAAAAGGCTAATAGTTATTCCATAAGCGTCCACATGTGAAGCTGATGTGGTTGAACTGATATCACCTGATCGCCGTCTTTCCCTCGCGTGTGTGTTCCAACGCACTCCAAATGGTCTGAGGCAGATAATAACAATTGAAAATAAATTTACACGTAAGGCGAGACCCCCCAACACTTATATGGCTATATGCTATATGTGCCGCGGGGCAAGACTGCGGATAATTTTGACCGCCTGCGGTTCTTTAAGGTGCCCCGGCAATCTCGCACATATACCTGAGACAGATAAATGATCGTTGCCGGTGCCAGCAGGAAAGGTCCACCTTCGGTCATACGACAATCATGAACTGATACCAGTGCCGGTTGAGAAGTAACCTCTGGACATCAGCGACGAAGTATAAAAACAGGATAAAACGAAAACCGAAGGCGCGCAGCGACAGTCTACTGTACTGTGATACTGTGAGCAAAATGTGAGACAGTTCAATGATGCGTCCCTTATCTAAACTTCGATCCCAAAATGGGAACAATGTATGTTTCACGGAACATTGTAGACTGGGGGAATACGAGTGCCTAAAACGCACGTACACCACGCTGTTCATACGCAGCGGAAATGAATCAATCAACTACCCAGAAGCGTGTGTCTTTGAGCCAAGTGTCGGTCTGCAGCATTCAAAGGGACCGCAACGGTCTCACTAATGTGCACCATTGCATTCATTATATTATGCTCATTACGCTATACTTATTCATATTAACCAGTTGTCCTATTTAGTGCTTTTGTCCGTCTAGTGCGCTGCCTCTAGATACCCATATTATCATATTATGCGTGCATTGCGATACATGCCGGCCATCTTCCATTAAAGCCATAACGAGTGTAAAACATTATTGTTCTACATGTTGCTGAGATACAAGCTCTAGAAGGACTTCGCCGTCAAGCCTAGATTTCAGGAGAGCTTGAGGACCTAGGTCCATCACTATTGGCTCTCTAAACACTTTTCCCGCCTTCCTACCATAGAATACCTGCCGTGACGTCACGTTTATATGACTTTCTGTATTAGGAGTATAGACTTTCTGCGCGTTTATTGCCCCCTTTCAAGAAAAATTTGAATACAAGATGACGTCATAAAAATAACACTCATTTACATTTATCCTACACCAGTTGCGCAGAAGTGTGGGAACTTCTTCAGCATACGTCCTAACTCTTCAAAGTGTCACTCTGGACTCAGAAAACAGCGATTATGTTATTCAGTCGATGAAAAGAAGATGCCTCAAGCATTTCATACGCAAAAGTTCAAGGCTGTTCACGAAAACTGTGCATTTCTGTCAATGTTTGAAGACCTGCTGAGCCTCCACAAGTTTCGATGACGCGACGACTGAATGAGGTCATCATAAGCGCACAAATTGCAATGATGTCAAGTTCAGTAGAGGACACTCGTCTCCTAGCAACGACGCTGCTGTCTGGGTAGGGTCACGTGGTGGAGAAGTCACGAGCCACTGATGGAAAGAGGGAAAAATGGGAGAGATGTCTTCTCTCCTTTCTTTGTGTTTCCTCCAAGGGCAGAGCGGTTGGATGATATGTCACGTGGGGCTCCGCTCACGCAGTGCAAAAAGTTAGCCCCCCCGGAAGCCGCGAAGGGCAACAACGTTGCCACATGAGAGCCGAGCGCGGGACGCCGGGACGTGATGTCACAGTTCTCAGAAATAAAAATTAATTTTCTCTAGTTTTCGCGTCATATAGAGCCAAAATATCTTGCGGGAATGTAAAGTGCGACAAGAAGATTTCAGTAACATAACTTTTGTAGGATTCTGATAACACGATATTTAGTCCGTAGTGCCACTTTAAACCAGAGTTCGAGGTAACTCGTTACTGTAACTAAGTTCCTTCCTTTGGTAACTTGTACCTTAACTCGGTACTTTTGCGCCATGGTAACTTTCAGAGGAACTGGTTCCTTTTTCACGTAACTGTGCCAAAGTAACTTAAGTGCCAAGTTACTTTTAACTCGCTTTTCACTGACGTCCAAATATTTTCTTGTTTTCTCTCCGGTTCCTTCATGGCCATATTTTTTGTCATAAAACGTGATATTCAATCAATGACAGTATTTTATTCAGGAAATAAGAACCGCTGCCATTGAAATTAAGCTGAACCACTGTGCGTCCACAGGGAGTAAGATACAAAGCGTTCGAATAGACCTCCACCAGAGAAACGTTATCATGACATTGGTAGACAGACTGAAACCGAAACAAATCGGAGGGAGCGGGCTGGGTTCCACGAACGGGCACTTGTTCCCTGCCTCCCACTGAAAGAAAAGCAGGACCGAGGGTCACGTCCCTTTAAGGGACCATATTGTAATCCCCTCAAGACGGTGGCTTTCGGGCGCGAGTTTGTTCACCTCTAGCTTCGAGTGTAGTTCACTTCTACCAAATTTGTGGCGCTGTCGAACACTATGACGTCATTTGATTACAAACAGAGAGAGGTCTATTGTTGGGCACAAACGAAAACGATCTAAGCGTGTTGCACTCCTCCGCAGGCAGCTCAAGGTCTAACTCAACTGCTCACGCGCTGCACCTGCGTAATGCTATTTTGTATCCCAAGTAACTTGGAAGTAACTCCTTCTTTTTTTAAGTAACTCAGTAACTGCGAGCTACATTTCAGGCTGAAGAACTTCGTTATGAACTTAGTTAGATTTTGCACACGGAAACCTAACTTGTAACGAGTTCTTTTTGACCCGTAACTTCTCAATCTATGCTTTAAACCGTTTTCTAAATCTACACTACACTATTTATTTTGTAGCAATTTTGTCTTGTGGTTTTGCAGTAACCAACCGGAATGCAAGGGACGCTGTCATTGGGAGTGATGACGTTTCTTTGGCGCTGCGAAATAAAGGTGTTTTGCAAATTGACACTGGTCCATTCATTTTGTAGCATTTTGCAATAACATTTACGAGCCGCCCGATTGGTCACGTTGAACAGAACTCTCGATTGCAGCATCTTCGTGCGTAGTTATGCTCTCCTTCGTCATTGTGAATTGAGGGAGACTGGAACAAGGCGCTGCAGCCTAAAAAATATCCCTTGAGAAATACGGCCATCGCCAGCCATCATCACTCGTCTAGAAAGTTACAAAGCCAGAAAAAAATGCAGTACGGTAGGCTGTGCTGTTATAGCGCATATGATACGAAGTCCGCTGAAGGTATATTCGGACAAATTATTTAGCAGTTGAAAACTACACTCCGCAGCATTTTATAGTGTTAGGCCGAGAGTGAAGGAGACCGAAGGGGTAAGGCGGGGCTAGGCTGTTTACTGGCGAACAGCTGGAAAAAAGAATGAGCATGACTGGGTGGCTGGTGCAGAAGAGCGTGGGCGCGGGCAACACGGGCCTGGTGAAATCTTCATCGTCGGCTAACGCACAGTGCCGCTACAAGCGCCCCCCCCCCTGGACCTAATGTCGCGACGGCACGAGTCGCACCGAAGGCGGGGCGGACGCCCACCGGACCCTTCTCGACGAAGGTGCTGCAGGTGAAGGTGCTGAAGGTTTTGGCAGGGGCACGCGTGACGCAGGAGCCGGGGCGTCCGGCAGGAGGAAGGCCGACTTCACCCTGTCGATGGATAGGACATCTCGGCGGTTCGGCAGTTGGATGGTCACAGTGTTGCCTTGACGGGCGTGGACGAGGTACGGGCCGTCTTACGGAAGTTGGAGAGGTCTACGGGTGGCGTGGTGGCGCAGAGAGACGTGGGTAGACGTGGCCAGTTCTGGGTGGAGGTATGCGTTGTACATCGCATCACTCTGAGCGAGGCTGTGTAAGCTTACTTGAATTTTCCTAACAACGGGTTGTTTAGCTAAAATGTGAGCAAACCACGTTAATATATATTCCACTCTCTACGCCCTTCCTTAGTTCGTACTTGCTAAGGTTTATCTTGAAGGTGTACAAAACTTCCAATAATACTACAACTTGTGATGATAAAGCTTGTATATTTTCTAAAAATCTTCGCACTTGACTTGAAAAATGTCACGTTAGAGCTTTATTGTTGTGAACATTGCCCGGCGTCGTCTTGTTAATCGCTAAGCAGGCGATTCTTACAAAGCAAAAGCAAACTAACAGCCAAAAAATGGGAGAAGTCTAGCACTTGCAAGTGAGTAAGGTAAGTAAGTAAGTAAGTAACATTTATTTCACTGAAAAACAAGCTTAAGGGCGGAGTTCGTCGTTCATCAGGTGCGAGGAAGAAGGATGAAGAAGTGCCTGATGAAGGAGAGACTCCGTCCGAAAGCTTGTTTTTCAGTAAAACAAATGTTTCAATCTCTTTAAATATACTAAAGCAAAAACAAATAGGCCTGCACTGTGGTGTCGTGGGGAACGAGCAGGCCGACAGCGCCGCAGAAGCAGCACTCTCGTATCGGAAACGAACCCGTATTGTTCTGCTGAGAGGAGACCGCCGTTCCATTCTGCGACGCCTAGTGACACCCCTGGCTTCCCGCCAACGGACAACCGACATTCTTCCCCCCTCTATGTTGAACAGAGTTGATCCCACGCTCGCTTTCCGCATGCCACGAAACACCTCTCGTCAAGATGCTGCATTAATCCACCGAATGCGCCTCGATGTGGCCTTTACAGCTCAGTGGCGTTACCGCTTGAGGCAAGTTGACTCTCCCACCTGCTGCCACTGTGGTGCTCTTGAGGATCTGGAGCACATTCTTCTTCATTGCCCTCACTACGAACCTTCCCGAACCACACTCTCCGAGTCTCTTCGTCAGCTGGACTCTCGCCCTTTCTCCCTCTCGAAATTGCTTGGTCCCTGGCCCAATCCAGCCCAGCAACGCTCTGCGCTCAAAGCTCTTCTGACATTTCTGGACACCATCGGACTTCGATCGTTATTGTGAAGGGGCTCGTTATTTTATTCCCCCTATTCCATCCAGCAATGGGGTAGAGTATCGCCTGTGGCGATGAAACTCCCCACTCTCCAAGGTCGAAAATAAAGTTGTTGTTGTTGTTTTGTTTTTCATAAGAGACATCGCAGCATTAAGAACGAGCGCTAGAGAAAACACAGTCCTTACAGACCGAAGAAGCAAACCGGTTGGTAATGCCTTCACAAAACGAGCGCGTCAGCAATTTATAATTCCAAGTTCAAGTAGCGTCCACGTCTCCACGAATCCGTCACAGTTACAGAAGAAAACGGGAGCGAAGCAGTCGTCTGCTCGAAATGTCCTACCACGCACTGCGCACAGTGAGCCAATCGGAGAGCGGAATAACTCTGCGGCTAGTCGCATGTAAAAAAAAAAAAAAAACGTGCATTGCCGACCTTCTTTCACGACGTCGGCGATAGCTGCCGAGAACGACAACTGGCGACCAATTAGGTGACAGAAAAAAGGCCACGCCTCTTGAGTTTTCGTATGCTTTGGGCGACGGAATGCCGCTGTGGTGGGATCATGAAAATCGTGCACTCTGACGGGGCGGCGGAAATGTGCCTCTACTTCCACCGCCCGCTCACGACGCCGCGTCGGGCGTCGCCAAGTGAGAACTGGCCCTAAGACGTCTCGTTCTTTGATGTCGTGCTGACGGGGGGGTGGTGAGTTTGAATCCTACCACCGGCTGTGCTGTCTGAGGTTTTCCCTGGGTTTTCCGAAGACTTTCCAGACGTATGTCGGCACAGTTGCCCCTGAAGTCGGCCCAGGACGCATACTAACCCCCCTGTCCGCCACTCCTTCCTGCTGTCCTCTCTCCATCTGTCCACGTCTGTACGCGGCTCACAGCCACAGTTGCTTCTCGGCGCTAACACGAAAGTATAAAAAAGAAAGAAAAAGGAAGACTTGGAACAGCCACAAGAGACGCTTTGGTATCCCTTCTCAACACGACTGACATTTTGACGCTGACCGTTCTGTGATTCCGTAGCTGAGATAGTGCGCTCTTATCATGGATGATAATGAATGCGCCGGGAGCGCTGTGAACTACTGGGGTGCACTCTTACAAATTAACTGCAACATATAGCACGCTCCTAGCCAACCATCATCCCCAATGACAGCGTTCTAGGCCGATTTATCTAGAACGGGAGCCTTTATTTTTATTTTTTGTTCTTATGTCGTGCATAATTGATGAAAAAAAAAGGCGCATGCCTCCCATACTTATGCTATCAAGGGAGACGACGTTGTCATCCGGGATGACGAAGCTTCATCAGATACCACGCTGAAAGCCGCCCATTGTACAGAGAGATACCTCCATCATTCTTGATTTGCGGAAAGCGCAGGGCGTACGCCTTTTTGTGACAACTAGCATTTCTCCATAAGTGTGCCCCCCGTTTCCAACAAATCAGGGGAGACAACGACGTCATTCGGAATGATGGTTGACTAGGAGCGTGCTATGTGGTGAAGTTCATTTTTAAGAGCGTAGGATGGTGCTATCCAGTGAAGTTCATTTTTAAGGGTGTACAATGATCAACATTTATTTCAGTCCTCAAAAGTGGAACGTCGTCTTCATTGCGTATAGCTAAGTGGCGTGAGAGGCGGACACTTTTATTGTTAAGCTTCCACCACACCGGCAAAGTTGAATAGCTAGCACTGATGATATGTGGCCGTGGGCAGACTGCAACACACCGTTCGCGGCAGTCGGCGCACTAACATTTCATGATGAAACGAAACGAAACGAAACGAAACGAAACGAAACGAAACGAAACGAAACGAAACGAAACGAAACGAAACGAAACGAAACGAAACGAAACGAAACGAAACGAAACGAAACGAAACGAAACGAAACGAAACGAAACGAAACGAAACGAAACGAAACGAAACGAAACGAAACGAAACGAAACGAAACGAAACGAAACGAAACGAAACGAAACGAAACGAAACGAAACGAAACGAAACGAAACGAAACGAAACGAAACGAAACGAAACGAAACGAAACGAAACGAAACGAAACGAAACGAAACGAAACGAAACGAAACGAAACGAAACGAAACGAAACGAAACGAAACGAAACGAAACGAAACGAAACGAAACGAAACGAAACGAAACGAAACGAAACGAAACGTTACGAGCTGCTCGATCGCTTCTCGCTCGATCGCTTTTCGGCCTTTTGGCTAAGGTCAAAGTTCGTTTGTTCAAGGTCATTTCTGCTCAATTGGAAGCCCCGGTCCTTGCAGGAGCAAGTTGCCGGGGTAAAGATGACTTCGCGGTTCATCCCCACGAAGGCACTGGTCTGCACCGTCAACGCCCGACAGGACGCCTCCCTGGTAGACGTCATCAATGGTGTGGCTGAAGTGGTGAGTGTAGAAGGCGTTTTTAGCGTTCAACACGTGGTCGGAACAGAGTTCCAAATCTCAGTTCCTCGTCTCGACGCCATGGAGAAACTACTTTCTCATGGTGTCATCGACATAGCCGGAGTACCTTCCACTCTGGAGTCGTTGGGGGCTCAAGTCACCCGGGTAACATGCATGCACCTACCTGTCTTTATACCTGATGAGTATTTAACGAGGGCGCTGGCACCTAATGGAAAAGTGAAGAAAATCGAGTGGGGTTTCTCAGGAGACCGGTCTACAGTGCGGAATGGAAACCGCATAGTGGAGATAGAAATGGAGGTCAAACACCCAGTCCCAAACTTTCTGAGGTTACTAGGTCACAGAGTTACCTGCGACTACTTCGGCATTCGCAGGGTGTGTAGCCGATGCAAACGCGAAGGTCATATGCGTGCAGGGTGCACGGTACCCTTTTGCAATCGCTGTTCTACATATGGCCATGAAACATGAGAGTGCGCATCGGCGTGCAAGCGCTGTGGCGGAAGACACGCGTCGGCGGATTGTTTCCGCAAGAGACGTCTTCTGTCGGATGTTGTCAGACAACCAGCCACGATGGGAGAAATGCGAGACGAGGAACGGGATGGCCCAACTTCGGATGAACAACACAGGATAGAAGTAACGGAGGAGGCTTTTCCGCGGCTTCCTTTACCGGAAAAAGAAGAAAGCCGTGTGACAGGAAATGGCACAAGTTGTGCGCAGGAGCTTTCTTTGGAAGACATGGATGAGATGCCAGACGCTTCAGAGGCCACAGCATCAGTCCACGATTTTAATTTGGCCCCAGCTTCAGAGGCAAGAACAATGCAAGATACAACTAAAGAGCATGAAATATCAGACACCACAGAGACTTCGTCAACGGAATCTCCCGACAAAGATGACTCAGACGCGAATCAAAACAACGAAGTACATCTAACGCCGATAGCCAAAGCTGAAGTGCAATCAACTCCAATGGCAAGACGACACATTTCTGCAATTCCCGCACCCACAGCGCCTAGAAATCCCGCATCAACAGCAGCAAAGTTCAGTCCAGACGCAGGACTGGTGAAAAAGCGACAGTATACATCAACATCATCAGATTCAACCCAAGACATCGAAGTGACACATGCAGCAAAAAAGATTGTGGTGATCTCAGATAATGTCTTAAGTGAAGACTTGTCTAGTGTGTCGTCAGATAGTTCACAAGACATGCAAAGTGATTAATCTTGAACCGTGTGTAGTGTGCCTTTACTCTCCGTTATCGTAATGTTTTTACGAATCGGAACGCTGAATGTTCAAGGTTTTAGCAACCTTGAAAAACAAACTGAAGTGATGGGTTTTGCGCGGACTGTACGTCTAGACATCTTGCGTTTACAGGAGACAAACTTTTTCAGTGTGCATCAGGTAGAGGCTTTTAAGGAACGTTTTAGAGTGAATTGTTTCTTTAGTTTGGCGTCCAGTCGGTGTACGGGCGTAGCAGGTGTCATCTTAACCAGGTCTCTCTAGTCTCAAGCATTTGCTGTTCCTGATACTGGCGGCCGGATTATCGCTGTAGATATCAGATGTGCCGGGAGAAAGTTGCGAATTTTGAACATTTATGCTCCAGCTCAGTCAGCACATACCAATGCTTTTTTTGCGGATCTCGATGGGTTTGTGCTAGATCACCAAGATTTCATTTTGGCAGGTGATTTCAACTGCGTGACAGATAGCACTTTAGACGTTGCGGGGCAAGGTCAAGGCCGCCCGATTTGGAACAGTCGAGAGCTAGTTCGCGTCATTGATCAATTTACATTGAAAGACATCTGGCGGAAAATCAAAGGCAATAGCTTTGTGAGCACATGGTCTCGTGGAACCAGCAGTTCTCGGTTAGACCGTATATATGCAACTGAAGAGGTAGCAAGTTGTGCGCGAGACTGTGAAGTCTTCGAGACCTCGATCACTGGGACGTATGTATCCGACCACAGAGCCGTTGTAACAACCTTTAATATACCAAGTGGAAGGGCCTCGGAAAGGAAACCATGGAGGCTCTCGCACGCTTTGTTATGTGACCAGGAAGTAGTGGCCACAGTAAATGACTTTTTAACTAAACGCCTTATAGGAACACCTCCGTCGTTAACGAATTGGAAAAGCATAAAAGATGAACTGCAAGAGCTTTTCATCGAGCTTGGGAAGGCTAACAACGCACAAAAGAGCTACGTGACATCGCAATGAAAATTCGAATAGTCCGAAGAGGGGGCATTCAATGTGCTTTAGCACAGGCGGCTTTGAAGCAGCTGAAGGCACAATACTTCGAAGTGCTCCGAACATCCACAATCACAGCCAAGCTCGAATATGCCAGATCGCAACATGTAGGTGGCGCAGAAATGCTCCGATACTTTAGCCATACAAGGTGGCAGGACCCGACAAGTCAGCATGACGCAAACGCAGTACGGGATATAACACAGGCAGATCAAGAAGGCTTCCTCCGACATGCAGAGGAGCGATTTTCAGCAAAGTCAGTAACAAATATTCCAGACTATGTAGCAGACTTACTACCTCACCTTTCGCAAGAAAGTAAAGAAGCGCTCGAAAGCCCGATAAACGATGAGGAACTGGAGGTGGTGATCAAAAACATGCGGTCAGGATCGTCCCCAGGGCCGGACGGTCTGCCAAACCTTTTCTACACAGTATTCTGGCCAAAACTACGAATCTTTCTCACCACAATGTTTCGAGACATGTTTGAGAAAAATGCTTGGGAAGAACACTTCAACACCAGCTATGTTGTATACATTCCGAAAAGAAACTCAGTCATAGAAGGCCCGTCGACTTGGAGGCCAATATCTCTTCTCAACAGTGACTATAAAATTATCATGGGACTGTTAACAAGCAGGTTACGGAAAGTCTTGCCCAGCATAATACAAGAATCCCAGACGTGCAGTGTAGAAGGCAGAAGCATATACACCACTTTGTCGGGAGTGCGAGATTTGCTACCTTTCTCCAAAGATCGAACAGGAAGAGGAGCAGTCCTCTCCTTAGATCAGAAACAAGCGTTCGATAAGGTAACACATACCTATCTTTTCGACCTACTTCAGATGTACAATTTTCCATCGAGCTTCGTACAATGCATCCAAACAGCATACACAAGTCAACGAGCAGCACTTCTTTTTATGACACACATCGGAGGAACCTTCAACATAGGGAGAGGGGTACGACAGGGTTGTCCCCTGTCCCCCCTTCTTTTTGTGATTGCCCTCGACCCCTACATTAGAATGCTAAACAACTCTGTATCTGTGCGAGGACTACCGGTCCCTGGCCAAATAGTGTGGAAGACCGCGGTATACGCAGATGACGCCACCATCTTCGTGTTAGATGCAGACTCAGTGTTCGTGGTTCTTCACCTTTTTGAGCTTTTCGCCAGTTTCACAGGTGCAGAACTAAATATGAGGAAGTGCAAGCTACTGTCATTTGGAAACTTTGATGCAAGAGAACTTCCCATACAGAGGTGTGAGACGATAACGATATTGGGCATCATCTTCAACAGAGATGGTTTGGCAAAAGAAAACTGGTTGGACAAGCTTCGTCACATTAGAGAATGTATCCAAGAAACAAAAAAGTTTTCTTTCTCGTTCAACGAAAAAGCCTATTTCATAAAAACGGCCGTTTTTTCAAGATGCTGGCATAGGGCACGGGTATGCGTGCCGTCTAACAACATAGTGAGAACTTTTCACTCTCTGGTCTTCGGTTTCTTCTGGGATTACTCTACAGAACTAGTAGCACGGCGTTTCCTACATTGTTCCCCGAAGTCAGGAGGAAAAGGTCTCCCACACTTAGGTACCAACGCTCGTACGTTGGCACTAAAAAGCCTGCTCCAAACTCTCGAGACTGAGGGACCACCTGCAGCTTTAGCACGATATTTGCTGGGACCGTTGGGAAGGTTCGTCCTCCAAGCTGAAACATGGAAGAAGTCCAGCAAGACAGAGACACCGACCCAACACTACGCTTTGCTTGTGCAACATTACAAGAAAATAAAAGCCCTGGACCCGAATATAGACATTTTCAAAACGACGGCTACAGAGCTAGGAGAAAGAATTTCCAATGAGGAGGCGATAGAAGAAGCACGACGGCAGCATAACTGGAGGGCAGTGTCAGCATCGTGGTTGCCAGGTTAAGTACACGACTTAAGGTGGAAGGCGGCCTGGGAAGTCCTACCCACACGAGACCGACTCACACGGTTTGGTATCACACATACAGATGAATGTGTTCATTGCCTGAGTACGGAAACTGTCCAACATGTGTTTCGGGAGTGCTCAGTGGCTCGTGCAACGTGCCTCGGGATTGGACCACACCAAGAAAGAGACTAAGAGTGCTTCTTACCGCGCTAACCGAGGAAGCTCTATGGCAAGTGCGATGTCGTGACACCAGGCAAAATCGCCGTTATGTATCTATCAGTTACATAGTGAATATTGTCACCCAGCACTTTAAGCAGTTTTTACATAACCGCTTCCGAGTTATGGATGAAATAAACTTTGGGAAAGAGCGGGAGTGGCAGCCTCTAGTGCAAGTCAGAGGAGGGAAATTACGAGTGCTACAAAAGGAACCCTGCTACTGTAGGAAAGCTGGCCGTTTCCCATTTCAACCAGGATAAACTTGTTCATGCCACTCATTTCCTCTTCGTCATAGGGTTTTAATCATGATTCTTAGGAGCTATCACAAAAAACAAAACTGTAGTGGGACAATTGTGTGTGTGACTACATAGATAGATTGGTTTCTCCTTGTTTTTGGGGGTTTGGGTTTTGTGTGTTAAAGAGTGGCCACCTTTAGGTGATGTAAATAGAATACCTGTTAATAAAATTTTCTGAACAGTTACGAGCAGCAGCTGTAAGTCTTCAGTTCCAAGTTCAGCTCCAAGTTCCCATGAGCCCTTGCGTACCACAGGTGGCGCTTGCTTTCCACAGGTGGGGCTTTATTTTTGAAGCGTGATGTGGGCAAGCTTACGCTTGTCCCATCCTACAGTTGGCAATACAAAGTCTTCAGTTTTTAACCTTTTTTGCGATTTAAATTGCTCCTGCCGATGTACCGCGTACACCGCGGGGATCAGGGTGAATAACAACTCACCCCTCCGGGAGTGGTGCTTCGCCGTCCGCGTAACGGACGTCGCGACCATGGACGACGTCATCGACGCCGTTTTTGATACAGTGGGACCTGGGAACTTCTACGGGATCCTGCATCGTGGTGGCACCCTCTACGAGGTTGACCTTGGAACGCGGTCTGCTTGGATCGTGTCATTGAATGCGGCATTACGGTCGCAGAGCAAGCCTGCTCGATTGAGCTTTTCGGGCCACGTGTTGTGAACGTCACCTGCAATATGGTACCGCTTTATATGCGCGATGAGAATCTTATTCGCGCCCTGAACAGGTACTGGAAAGTGCTCAAAATGGGGACGTTACCTTCCAGGATCGGAAGGGTCGTGGTACCTTGCGTACCGGAAACAAGAAGGTCGTCTTCGAGATGGGTGAGAGAACCCTGCTTCCCAATTTCGTCCGGGTCGTGAAGGCACTCGTCCAGTGCGACTACGCTGGAGTGAAGAAGATTTGTCGGCGATGCGAGCAAGAAGGACAGTTTATATCGGCCTGCAAGGTCCCGTTTTGTAATCGATGCTCCACGTTCGGGCCCACTACCGACGAATGCGGCTCCCGCTGCCGGCGTTGTCGCACCAGACACCCCCATGACCTTGCCCTGAACCCGCATCTTATGCTTCGGTAATCCGCACAGACTTCCCCGAGCTCCCTGACGTACAGAGGGCCACGGATCCAGTGACGTCTGGCCAAGTGCAAGCGACGCAACAGCCGGAACCTGAACCAGTTACTGGCCATGCACCGACAACCGAGGACAGCAGCTCCGGGTCTGCTGTGGTCTCGCCATCATCATCCACCGTTGAGCCGTCCGTGAACGACTCAACGTCGTCTGTCTCGTTTCCTGCAGTGTCACAGTGTGGTGACCATTCGAACGCTGATGTCGACACAACCATGCGGGAGATATCCGCCACGGATCAAGGAATGCAGAGGAACACCGGAGACGACGGGCTGCAAAGGAAGCGACGAAAGAAAGTTAAGTACCACTGGTTCACGAGCTCTCCGGCTCGGACTCGGACAGCTCTTAGGTTCGTTGTTTCTGCTTTTTCTAAAATGAACTTGGCCTGTGCTTGTGTACTTGTCTGCCTGCTTCTCATTATGCGGGTTAAGATAACCACCTTAAATGTCAACGGACTCCTCAATGTTCAGAAACAGGCGGATGTAGTTAGTTTTGGACGTCGCCTAGGTTTGGATGTTTTCATGTTACAAGAGACACACTTTTACTCCATGAGGAATATTGCACAATTCAAAGCCCGTTTCAACATTTCAGTTTTTGCGTTGTTTGGGCACACCAAACTCCTGCGGTGTAGCGGTGATCGTTTTTAACAGTGCGTGTCTGAACCGCTTCTTTTGCACGTATGATGCAGACGGCCGTGTTTTAAATTTTGATTTTTTCTTACGAGATGTGAAGTACCCCAAGCAGCACAATGTACTGAAAGTCGGGTGCAATAGGGGTGGACGGTATGTGTATTATGAATGTTCTTTAGTTTCAGGAGTCTGTTCAAGGCCTTCCGCCTACCCGTCCACCCCTATTGCACTCGGACCATGGACCATGTCCTCGGTTAATGGTCCATGGCGAGGCATGGTCCAGGCAGGTCGGCGGTCCATACTTCGAAGCGTCGTGACTCCTCAGGCTACCCGCCAACGGACCGCCGATATACTACACCCCGCCATACTGAGCAGAATTGACCCAGTGCTCGCTTTCCGCATACCAGCAGATATCTCTCGTCAAGACGCCGCAGTAGTTCATCGAATACGCCTCGACGTGGCCTTCACAGCTCAGTGGCGCTACTGCTTGCGACATGTTAACTCTCCCCACTGCAGTCACTGCGGTCACTGCGGTGCTGTTGGAGATCTCGAGCACATTCTTTGCCTACACTACCACCCTTCCGCTCCGTACTCTCCGCCTCCCTGCACGAGCTCGACTCCCGTCCCCTCTCCCTCACAAAATTGCTTGGCCCCTGGCCGCATCCAGCACACCAACGCTCTGTCCTCAAGGCTCTCTTCGCCTTTTTGGACGCCACAGGACTTCGATCCTCATTGTAACGGGACCCATTCTGTCATTCATTGCTTCACATCCAGCAATAGGGTAGAGTATCGCCCACGGCGATGAAACTCTTTTTTTACAAAGGCTTTAGCGCATGCGCATGCCCATGACGCGCCGGAGAGGGTTAGCTTCGTCTGCATTAGGTGTCACAGTAATTCAAATAATCGGGCTTGTTGGTACACTGTCAAAGGGATGCTTAGCGCCATCTATTGCATTATCCGATAACGAACTAGCATATCTTGACACGTGGCGTTGGAAGAATACCCGGTATATACGGTCGAGGTTGTAAAATGTGGGGGTGATTTCCTCAAATAAATGTGTTAGAACTTAGCGCCCTTTTTTGTGTGTGCTTTGTCCGTGCCTCGTCTGTTAGCGCCAAGCGTTTCTTTGATCACGTGCGGGGACGAGAGAAGCGGGGGACCAGTGGGGAGACTGCTCGAACGGCGCAACTCGGGACCGATTTTGGTCCTTTTGTGGTACCCACGTGGATTTGTTCGGACGCGCCTAGAGCGTGGTTCGCCGAAGAGGTCCTTTTCAGTTTTAGTTTTGTGTTCTTCATTTCCTTTTCTTATCTTCTTTGTCTTTTTCTCTTCGTTTCTTTTCTTCTTTGTCTTCCCCTTTTCTTTTCTTTCCTTCCTCTTTCTTTTCTCCTTTGCCTTTTCTTTTCTTCCCCTTTTTTCCTTTTTCCTTCTCTTCTTCTTTTCATTTTCTTTTCCTCTTTTACTTTTCATTTTTTCTTCCTCCATTTTCCATTTTTTTGGAATAGCAAGCCGACCTCCGTCTGGCTGACCTTTCCTCTTTTTTCTTAATAAATATATTCCTCTCCCTCCATTATCCACCCGCCGCCTGGCAAGCCGTCCTCCGACTACACTCTTAAAAATGAACTTCACCACATAGCATGCTCCTAGCCAACCGTCATCACCGTCTCACGGACCTAAATGAAAACGGACTCTTAGAACTCGTTGTTTTATCGCGTAGGACAGAAATATAATTTGAGACCTTTCGTTAAACTACCCAGGTAGCGAAAGTATTAGATGTCTATAACGGGTGTTTCATGAAGCTCCCCCCCCCCCCTCCCGGGCTCAATAATTCGTGAACAGTTGACGCTAGCGAAGAGACTTCTCTTTAGTAAGAATCCTTGGGACATTGGCTATGAACCGAGTAGCGGGTGTTTGATTTCGCACACTTACGGAAACTCTGTTCTACGGAGCGGGACCTTTATCGACAACTATTAAAAAAAAGGCTTCGGCATTTCGTAATATTTCCAGGTGATTAATTGATTTCAGTTTACATGTTTCTTGAGCAGTACACCTATGCGCTCTTTGCATGACATCTACGGTTGTCAATTTCGTGTTCATCCGTGTCCGGCCTTTTTATCAGCCGTGCTTTGAAAGACGCGCCCCACCTGGGGGTGAACCGCGTTATCAGGGGGCCCTTCTTGTATGGTTGACTGGTCAGATGAGTCACAAAATTAGTGAGCCCATCTTCCTTATCGTTTTAGCCTACCACTCCCTATATCCTTAATTTACTGATTCTCGAATATATGAAGGACCGGCTCCCCTTTGCCTCCCTCCACCGCGTACTGATTATCTGTATTGTCACCAAGCCGCAGAGTACTGATTGGCGAAATCAAAGAAAATTTATTGACATGAGCGGCAATGAGTACAATGGAATGTACAACGCAAACAAGCTAACGGCGAATACAACAACAAGCGAAGAGTGAATACAACAATCAATTAAGCTTAGAGCGGACAGTTAATTATTTACATACTTAAATAATCACATATTTATAAAATGTACATCTTAAAACCGTATATTTACAGTGTGCGCAAACACCTCTAGATTTACACAGACACATGTCAGCACGTCTTTCGGGCGCTTAATGTTGCCGAAGGATAATGATCCCATTCTTGATGGTGAACTCATTTTCAGCTGCCCGCGCGTGGACAAAGCCATCAAAGTTTGTATTATCGAGCTCCTGCGCTAGGAATACTTGCACCTCCCTGCGAAGCGATTTCACGGCCGCTAAGACGGGCAAAAACCTCGTATGCTTAACCATGGACCTGCTACGAGCCCGCCACAAGACATGAAACCCCATGAATGTCACAAGCCCGCACAGTCGATGCGTTGGAGATCGAGGCGCCACACGAAGCGCACCCCACAGGAACGGGACACGAAGAGAACAGCTGTGGGCAGCTCGGGACCAAAAAATCCTTGAAACACGGCAATCGTACAGTAGGTGATCCATAGTCTCTTGTGCTCTACAAAGACAACAGAAGGGAGTGTTTGTGATGCCGATTCTACACTGTCCGTTGAGTGTGGGGAGGGCCCCCACCAGGCCTGCCACATGAAATCACGAGTTCGACCCGAACATCCGCAAACGTGCGATATCGGAAAGGCATACGCAACTTCCGAAGTCGCTCTCGAGTTTCGTTCGATGTCAAAGCCAAACGCTCGGAGATGCGGACAGCGGCAACGCCGAGAATATCCCAATCTCGGAGAGGAGGCCGAATGTGACGGTAAAAGGTGATGAAGAAGCCGTGCAGCTTGTGAGGTTGCTCAGCTCGGAGTGTAGTTCTCAGGGGTGGAAGATAAGGAAGGGGACGAGTCTGAACGGAACTGAAGTACACAACAAGTCTGTGGGCAGGGCTCTCCTTGTCCCTGAGCATGCTAATTAGGAACTTGAGCGCAAGGCACTCGCAGACCGCCCCTATGTCAGGAAAGCTCCAGCCCCCTAAAGAAACCGGAAGTTGCAGAGTCCGATGATTCATAACTGCTTGTCTTTCTGACCAGAAGAAAGGGAACAAGACTGCGTTTAGGCTCTGTACTATCGAGGGCGGCGGGAGAAGAATCTGGCCCAAGTGCCAGACACGGGGGCAAGCGACCGAGCAGATAAAATAACTGTGCTCTGCGAAAGTGAAAGAAAAGTGCTCTGCTGCCGCAACAGCGGCCCGCATGATTGCATTGTCCCCGTTTGAAGGCAACGCTCCGTGGCCATCAAAAAACACGCCAAGAATGCGCAGAGACGTGCACGTAGAAATACTAAACGCGGAGGGCAGTGCAAAATACCCTATCGCCATAATCTTGCTTTTTGAAGCATTTAGCTGAGCACTAGATAGCTCGGAGTGCCGGTGAAAGAGATTAAAAACATTGCGTAAGGACGTCTCGTCCCGCACGAACAAAGTAACGTCGTCCGCGTAAGCAGACACTTTTATGGCACCGCTCCCTGGCAACGGAAATCCCTGGATGCCCTGACAGGCGATCACATGGCGCACAAAAACATCCAGTGTGAGAACAAAAAGTATGGGTGACAGAGGACACCCTTGGTGTACGCCGCAGGTGACCTTAAATTGAAGTCCTTCTCGGCTGTTAAACACTAGACTGCTACAATGGGACCTGTAGATGTTTTCCAGTATTGCGCAGAACTCAGGGGGGAAACCGTATTTGCGTAGTACACAGAACAAGAACGAGTGGACCACCCTGTCAAAGCCCTTGCTCTGGTCTAAAGAGAGGACACCGCCGCTCACTCCAGTCACGGTGGTATACTGTAGCATATCTCGTATCAGAGATAAGGCGGGGTACATTCCCCGACCTGGCACGGAGCAACACTGGGGCGGGTGAACTACTGTGGGAGACACATCTCGGAGGCGACCACTGAGGACGGCCATCAACAGCTTCTAGTCGGAATTTAAAAGCGTTATTGGTCGCCAAGAACTGGGAAGAGACAGGTCTACTTCTTTCTTGGGAACAAGTATGACCCTGCGGTGCGTGGAAAAAGTGGGGATGCGAGTACTCGCGATAACCGTGTTGAACAGGTCGAGAAGGTACGTCCTAAGCGACGGCCAGAAATTGCGGTGAAACTCGATCGTTAGCCCATCTGCTTCTGGGGCGGTTCCGTGACGCATTCTCTTCAGCGCACTATCCAACTCCTCTAGGGTCAATGGGGATCTTAACACCTCCCGATCTACGTCCGATAAACAAGGCAAGATGTCAAAGAATGGCTCCGCGGGGTTACACGGAGGGACGCCAGCTGAGAGATCACGGGAGTGATCCTCGTTGAAAGCGTTTAAGATTTCACCTGTGTCCGTCGTCACGAAACCGTCCTATAATCTGCATGACTGCACAAAGTTGTACTGCCTCTTACGTTCCCGAAGGAAATGATACATATCAATAACGGACACTGAACTACTGCGCGCCCTTTCCCGCTGAGCGGTTGCAGAAGTGGCTCTGAGCAGCTCATCAGGTTTGGTGATCAAGCTGTCAAGGTACTCCCGGGAGAGCTTCGATAGAGGGCCACCTCTCCGAACAGCCTTGTCGCATAAATTGTCGCATAAGTAGTGCGTACACTCTCTAGCTCTACGTTTGCCCCACTCTGTGAAAAGAGCACTCATATCCTGCTTACGGCGCTGCGACTCGCGCAAGGTATGCGCGATAGGCTGACCAAGCAAGCTATTCGCAGCGATAACGCACACGTCGTCTTACAAGAGAGTTCTGTAAATACGCCAAAAGGGATGATGCAAAACAGGCGGATGATCAAGATCAAGTATCAAGGTCACAGCCGAGTGATAAACTTGTATGTGGCAGCCCATGGAATACTGCGGTGATCGCACGACACGATCTTCTCGCGTAAGTTGTCCGGTACGTAGAACTGATCTAAGCGGGAGCCTGATGGTCCCCTCTACCACGTAACGCTGACCAGGTCCATGGACCACGCGCCAAGCGTCGATCAACTGGAATTGGTTGACAATACAAATGAGCTCGCGAGCATTCCATATCGGCCGGCTATGACCTTGACCTATCACATCGACGTTAGAGTCAACCACGCACTTCACGCACTGTGATCAAGAGACGAAAAAAAGCCATTCGTTTCATTCACCCTGGCTGGGGCGTAAACGTTTACAATCGTGTCCCAAGCAGCAAAATGTACTGAAAGCCGGGTGCAATAGGGGTGGACGGGTAGGCGGAAGGCCTTGAACAGACTCCTGAAACTAAAGAACATTGATAATACACATACCGTCCACCCCTATTGCACCCGACTTTCAGTACATTGTGCTGCTTGGGGTATTTCACATCTCGCAAGAAAAGATCAAAATTTAAAACACGGCCGTCTGCATCATACGTGCAAAAGAAGCGGTTCTGACACGCACTGTTAAAAACGATCACCGCTACACCGCAGGAGTTTGGTGTGCCCAAACTCGCAAAAACTGAAATGTTGAAACGGGCTTTGAATTGTGCAATATTCCTCATGGGGTAAAAGTGTGTCTCTTGTAACATGAAAATATCCAAACCTAGGCGACGTCCAAAACTAACTACATCCGCCTGTTTCTGAACATTGAGGAGTCCGTCGACATTTAAGGTGGTTATCTTAACCCGCATAATGAGAAGCAGGCAGACAAGTACACAAGCACAGGCCAAGTTCATTATAGAAAAAGCAGAAACAACGAACCTAAGAGCTGTCCGAGTCCGAGCCGGAGAGCTCGTGAACCAGTGGTACTTAACTTTCTTTCGTCGCTTCCTTTGCAGCCCGTCGTCTCCGGTGTTCCTCTGCATTCCTTGATCCGTGGCGGATATCTCGCGCATGGTTGTGTCGACATCAGCGTTCGAAGGGTCACCACACTGTGACACTGCAGGAAACGGGATAGACGACGTTGAGTCGTTCACGGACGGCTCAACGGTGGATGATGATGGCGAGACCACAGCAGACCCGGAGCTGCTGTCCTCGGTTGTCGGTGCATGGCCAGTAACTTGTTCAGGTTCCGGCTGTTGCGTCGCTTGTACTTGGCCAGACGTCACTGGATCCGTGGCCCTCTGTACGTCAGGGAGCTTGGGGAAGTCTGTGTGGATTACCGAAGCATAAGATGCGGGTTCAGGGCAAGGACATGGGGGTGTCTGGTGCGACAACGCCGGCAGCGGGAGCCGCATTCGTCAGTAGTGGCCCGAACGTGGAGCACCGATTAGAAAACGGGACCTTGCAGGCCGATATAAACCGTCCTTCTTCCTCGCATCGCCGACAAATCTTCTTCACTCCAGCGTAGTCGCACTGGACGAGTGCCTTCACGACCCGGACGAAATTGGGAAGCAGAGTTCTCTCACCCATCTCGAAGACGACCTTCTTGTTTCCGGTACGCAAGGTACCACGACCCTTCCGATCCTGGAAGGTAACGTCCCCATTTTGAGCACTTTCCAGTACCTGTTCAGGGCGCGAATAAGATTCTCATCGCGCATATAAAGCGGTACCATATTGCAGGTGACGTTCACAACACGTGGCCCGAAAAGCTCAATCGAGCAGGCTTGCTCTGCGACCGTAATGCCGCATTCAATGACACGATCCAAGCAGACCGCGTTCCAAGGTCAACCTCGTAGAGGGTGCCACCAAGATGCAGGATCCCGTAGAAGTTCCCAGGTCCCACTGTATCAAATCAAAAACGGCGTCGATGACGTCGTCCATGGTCGCGACGTCCGTTACGCGGACGGCGAAGCACCACTCCCGGAGGGGTGAGTTGTTATTCATCCTGATCCCCGCGGTGTACGCGGTACATCGGCCGGAGCAATTTAAATCGCAAAAAAGGTTAAAAACTCAAGACTTTGTATTGCCAACTGTAGGATGGGACAAGCGTAAGCTTGCCCACATCACGCTTCAAAAATAAAGCGCCACCTGTGGAAAGCAAGCGCCACCTGTGGTACGCAAGGGCTCATGGGAACTTGGAGCTGAACTTGGAACTGAAGACTTACAGCTGCTGCTCGTAACTGTTCAGAAAATTTTATTAACAGGTATTCTATTTACATCACCTAAAGGTGGCCACTCTTTAACACACAAAACCCAAACCCCCCAAAACAAGGAAAAACCATTCTATCTATGTAGTCACACACAGGTGGGTCAAACTGCCGTAAAATCAGCGTCAAACAGCGGAGGCTGCCATCTTGTGGAACGCAGTTGCCAGACCCGGAAACCCGAAGTTCGCCAGTTACGGCGGCAAAAAACGCCACTGTTGCCTCTTTGTCATATTTGCTTAAACAAACGAATTTCTTGAAAAATGATGCAGTAAACAGGTAAAAGTTAGTAATAACTAACCCATGTTGCCTTGGACATTCTTAGCGATTGTTGTAACGCTCGCATTGTAACGCATGCACAAGCTAGAATGATAGTTTCGGTTTCGTGGTTGCGGGTTTTGGCTGCATATGATAGATCTATCATATGCAGGCACATCTGGAACTACATGTTGAGCCAAAGTCTGTCTGAAATTTTTTTCATATACTTGCAAAGGAGGGGGAGGATGGAACGTTCAACACTCCGCATTACAATACTGCTAAGGGTAAAACCTAATTGATAAATGCAGACGTCCAAAGACCACGAAATGTGACCACACTTCGATGGCATAATCCTGATGTGAAGCCTCCATGGACCAGAGAGAAGGCATAGCAAAAAAAAGAAAAACAAGACATCTACCAAAACGTTACATATCATTGACATGATGCTTCCTCTTTTCCTCTATCGTGATTACTCAAGCGGCTCAGTTCTAAGGTACAGCAGTGACGAACTCTCACCCTCTTCCTGCACCAAAACGAGTAGCCTACAGCAAGCGTTATTGGTATGATGGTTGATCACAGTGGGAACAGCATACTTCTGATTATGGAAAGCAGTCTCAATATAGCTTATCCCTCCTTATTGGAGAAAATCTTCTTCACTCTGATGAGCATACATACAGGCAAAGCGCATATGTTGCTTTGCAACCACTTGTCTTCTATGCATTTTAGATTTTCGTATAGAGACAACGCTTTGGAATTGCACAAGTGAGATATTTTACTGAAGGCACAGTGCGCGTGATTTCAAAGTTCCTCGGAACGACGTGCCAGTCAGACACAGGTAACGAGCATGGTACATGACAGAGCTCATGCCAGATATGTTGTACATGTCCATACGTAAACAAATTTTACTTCAAGGCAATAAGTAGTTACGTCCAGCACAGTAATGCCACTATGTGTGCACACATTTTGTGTACGCAATGACGATGTTCCACATTTCACTTCTATCAAGTAGGAAGAGTTTGTGTGGAAAAAGCAACAAGCATATGGGTGGGTGAATATGAATTTTACAGATATTAGTAACGTGTAATACGAACCATTTACTTATCTTTTACAGCTGCACAGATTTCTTAATTGTATGAATGCCTCAACTCACGTGAAAGCGAAGCAAAAAAATTTTGTTAAGAAATCTATAATCAGTGATCTACAACAAAGTATACTTCATTTGTGCATATGCTTTGTGAACGTAATCACTGTTTCACATCTTACGTCTAATATAGTTAAAAACGATAAAACCCCCTGCGCAGGAAAAGACGAGAACGGAACCCAAAAACGATGAGGACACCACACTGATCTGCCAACCAAAGAATTTTTATTTTGTGAAACGAAGCCTTAAATACATGAGACCTCCTCTCCCCCTCATGTTGGACTTCCTGTTTACACCACAAAGATAAATACAGGGGTTACTGACGCAGTTACTACCTGCTTTTTTTATCTCATGCGCCTCTCAAAAGAGAAGGCTACTTTATTTTTTACACCTGAACAAAATTTTTGTTTTTCGGAATTCTGCTTGACATCCCACACATAATGTAAAAACCCAGAGACTAGGGAACACGAACGGACAGACACAAACACGATGTCTTTTCACACAAGTCACATACGTCAAACATGAAGTCAAGTCAAACGAACACAAGTCAAACACGAAGTCACGTTTGTGTCTGTCCCTTCGTGTTCTCTAGTCTCGGGGTTTTTACATTATGCATCATCTTCACCAGCTCACTTGCTTCCTAGCCATTTTTTCATTGTCACATCCACATGTCAATAAGTGGTCCCCCAATGCACCGTATCTATTAGAGGTATTAATTGAATGTTCTTTTAAACGAGTGTTCATGCACCTTTCAATTAAAAACTGAAAAAAACCCAGTGCTTTATCAACCAGCCAAAACACTCGCTCTGTTTATGCACCTTGATAATTCCCCCGATATATACCTTATTACACTTTCGTGGTATAGAGTAAACTATATGAATATGGCATTCTGCAACTTTCTTCCCGTGATCACCAACCAGGCCAAGTTTTAACCGTTTTTCATGTTATATCTAGTCAATCAGGTTTTCTGTTAATTCATGTGAATCACCAATCAATCTCTTTTCATGTTAGTCAATATGCTTGCATATGTGGAGAACTGAAAGGTATATGCTACGTGTGAATAGGAATGTCATCAGACTGGATGGTGGGAAAGGTCTTTTACGATACAGCTAAACACACACCGTCAAACACACCTTTTCTTTGAGTGTGGAAGGGGATGACGTGAACGATACGGTTGCAAAAAGAGGTGCATGAAAGCGGTTCCACTTCCAAACCAGACTTTTAAGAGAAAAGTTACATGGTGGTTAAAATTGATTCATGGAGTACTTGCGAGGGATTCGAAGTGGTTATGCAACTTGCTTTATCAAATATAACCGATTACCAAATATATATTTGCGAATAAATCCAGTCTATCATTATCATACACTGTGTGTTATTATTCCACAACTCAGTCGCAAAAATATTTGTAGTTACGAATAGCGTTTGAAACAATTTTCATTGGCAAATCTTCGCAACATAGCTTTCAGGGTCGTTGCAGAAGAAAATTGTTTCACAAAGCACTTGTGACAGAAAACATTCTTCACTTGCGAAAGCGAAAACGAAGCTGCCTACTTCAAGTACTGCCGTTCATTGGCAATCACAAAACATAATCTGCGCACTAACGAAGAAGTGTCTTGCAGGACGCAGGACGACGGGCATGAATGTACAAATGTAGTCACTTCTTCGCACAATGTCGTCGTAGAGTTACGCTGGGCACCTTCTTCACCTACATCATCCAAGGCGGCCTCAGCTGGCTGGCGAGCATCACAATATTTAAGGAACATCACAGTCCACAGACACAACTGCACAGAACACACAGGATCGTGCGTCCGCAGTGATTGGAAATACCGTGCACACATCCACACACCCATTGAGGAGCGACGGCAGCCATAACTCACGCTGGATTGGATACGGATTGCAGTGGCTATTTTGAGAAATATCATGCTCGGTGCACATTGTTTGCAGATAATTTCTACTTCCGTACAAATCTAGGTGGCAGATTTTGCGATGTTGGCAACAACCGTCCCACAAGATGGCGATCCCCGTTGTTTTACGCGGGGAATGGGCCGAAATACATGGCAAGATGGCGACTTTGACCCACCTGGTCACACACACAATCGTCCCACTACAGTTTTGTTTTTTGTGATAGCTCCTAAGAATCATGATTAAAACCCTATGACGAAGAGGAAATGAGTGGCATGAACAAGTTTATCCTGGTTGAAATGGGAAACGGCCAGCTTTCCTACAGTAGCAGGGTTCCTTTTGTAGCACTCGTAATTTCCCTCCTCTGACTTGCACTAGAGGCTGCCACTCCCACTCTTTCCCAAAGTTTATTTCATCCATAACTCGGAAGCGGTTATGTAAAAATTGCTTAAAGTGCTGGGTGACAATATTCACTATGTAGCTGATAGATACAAAACGGCGATTTTGCCTGGTGTCACGACATCGCACTTGCCATAGAGCTTCCTCGGTTAGCGCGGTAAGAATCACTCTTAGTCTCTTTCTTGGTATGGTCCAATCCCGAGAAGAAAAACCAGCAGGGAGCTGAAGATTATAGGTGTTGGACATCTGTGACCACGTTGCACGAGCCACTGAGCACTCCCGAAACACATGTTGGACAGTTTCCGTACTCAGGCAATGAACACATTCATCTGTATGTGTGATGCCAAACCGTGTGAGTCGGTCTCGTGTGGGTAGGACTTCCCAAGCCGCCTTCCACCTTAAGTCTTGTACTTTACCTGGCAACCACGATGCTGAGACTGCCCTCCAGTTATGCTGCCGTCGTGCTTCTTCTATCACCTCCTCATTGGAAATTCTTTCTCCTAGCTCTGTAGCCGTCGTTTTAAAAATGTCTATATTCGGGTCCAGGGCTTTTATTTTCTTGTAATGTTGCACAAGCAAAGCGTAGTGTTGGGTCGGTGTCTCTGTCTTGCTGGACTTCTTCCATGTTTCAGCTTGGAGGACGAACCTTCCCAACGGTCCCAGCAAATATCGTGCTAAAGCTGCAGGTGGTCCCTCAGTCTCGAGAGTTTGGAGCAGGCTTTTTAGTGCCAACGTACGAGCGTTGGTACCTAAGTGTGGGAGACCTTTTCCTCCTGACTTCGGGGAACAATGTAGGAAACGCCGTGCTACTAGCTCTGTAGAGTAATCCCAGAAGAAACCGAAGACCAGAGAGTGAAATGTTCTCACTATGTTGTTAGACGGCACGCATACCCGTGCCATATGCCAGCATCTTGAAAAAACAGCCGTTTTTATGAAATAGGCTTTTTCGTTGAACGAGAAAGAAAACTTTTTTGTTTCTTGGATACATTCTCTAATGTGACGAAGCTTGTCCAACCAGTTTTCTTTTGCCAAACCATCTCTGTTGAAGATGATGCCCAATATCGTTATCGTCTCACACCTCTGTATGGGAAGTTCTCTTGCATCAAAGTTTCCAAATGAGAGTAGCTTGCACTTCCTCATATTTAGTTCTGCACCTGTGAAACTGGCGAAAAGCTCAAAAAGGTGAAGAACCACGAACACTGAGTCTGCATCTAACACGAAGATGGTGATGTCATCTGCGTGTACCGCGGTCTTCCACACTATTTGGCCAGGGACCGGTAGTCCTCGCACAGATACAGAGTTATTTAGCATTCTAATGTAGGGGTCGAGGGCAATCACAAAAAGAAGGGGGGACAGGGGACAACCCTGTCGTACCCCTCTCCCTATGTTGAAGGTTCCTCCGATGTCTGTCATAAAAAGAAGTGCTGCTCGTTGACTTGTGTATGCTGTTTGGATGCATTGTACGAAGCTCGATGGAAAATTGTACATCTGAAGTAGGTCGAAAAGATAGGTACGTGTTATCTTATCGAACGCTTGTTTCTGATCTAAGGAGAGGACTGCTCCTCTTCCTGTTCGATCTTTGGAGAAAGGTAGCAAATCTCGCACTCCCGACAAAGTAGTGTATATGCTTCTGCCTTCTACACTGCACGTCTGGGATTCTTGTATTATGCTGGGCAAGACTTTCCGTAACCTGCTTGTTAACAGTCCCATGATAATTTTATAGTCACTGTTGAGAAGAGATATTGGCCTCCAAGTCGACGGGCCTTCTATGACTGAGTTTCTTTTCGGAATGTATACAACATAGGTGGTGTTGAAGTGTTCTTCCCAAGCATTTTTCTCAAACATGTCTCGAAACATTGTGGTGAGAAAGATTCGTAGTTTTGGCCAGAATACTTTGTAGAAAAGGTTTGGCAGACCGTCCGGCCCTGGGGACGATCCTGACGGCATGTTTTTGATCACCACCTCCAGTTCCTCATCGTTTATCGGGCTTTCGAGCGCTTCTTTACTTTCTTGCGAAAGGTGAGGTAGTAAGTCTGCTACATAGTCTGGAATATTTGTTACTGACTTTGCTGAAAATCGCTCCTCTGCATGTCGGAGGAAGCCTTCTTGATCTGCCTGTGTTATATCCCGTACTGCGTTTTCGTCATGCTGACTTGTCGGGTCCTGCCACCTTGTATGGCTAAAGTATCGGAGCATTTCTGCGCCACCTACATGTTGTGATCTGGCATATTCGAGCTTGGCTGTCATTGTGGATGTTCGGAGCACTTCGAAGTATTGTGCCTTCAGCTGCTTCAAAGCCGCCTGTGCTAAAGCACATTGAATGCCTCCTCTTCGGACTATTCGAATTTTCATTGCGATGTCACGTAGCTCTTTTGTGCGTTGTTTTGCCTTAGCCTTCCCAAGCTCGATGAAAAGCTCTTGCAGTTCATCTTTTATGCTTTTCCAATTCGTTAACGACGGAGGTGTTCCTATAAGGCGTTTAGTTAAAAAGTCATTTACTGTGGCCACTACTTCCTGGTCACATAACAAAGCGTGCGAGAGCCTCCATGGTTTCCTTTCCGAGGCCCTTCCACTTGGTATATTAAAGGTTGTTACAACGGCTCTGTGGTCGGATACATACGTCCCAGTGATCGAGGTCTCGAAGACTTCACAGTCTCGCGCACAACTTGCTACCTCTTCAGTTGCATATATACGGTCTAACCGAGAACTGCTGGTTCCACGAGACCATGTGCTCACAAAGCTATTGCCTTTGATTTTCCGACAGATGTCTTTCAATGTAAATTGATCAATGATGCGAACTAGCTCTCGACTGTTCCAAATCGGGCGGCCTTGACCTTGCCCCGCAACGTCTAAAGTGCTATCTGTCACGCAGTTGAAATCACCTGCCAAAATGAAATCTTGGTGATCTAGCACAAACCCATCGAGATCCGCAAAAAAAGCATTGGTATGTGCTGACTGAGCTGGAGCATAAATGTTCAAAATTCGCAACTTTCTCCCGGCACATCTGATATCTACAGCGATAATCCGGCCGCCAGTATCAGGAACAGCAAATGCTTGAGACTGGAGAGACCTGGTTAAGATGACAACTGCTACGCCCGTACACCGACTGGACGCCAAACTAAAGAAACAATTCACTCTAAAACGTTCCTTAAAAGTCTCTACCTGATGCACACTGAAAAAGTTTGTCTCCTGTAAAAGCAAGATGTCTAGACGTACACTCCGCGCAAAACCCATCACTTCAGTTTGTTTTTCAAGGTTGCTAAAACCTTGGACATTCAGCTTTCCGATTCGTAAAAACATTACGATAAAGGAGAGTAAAGGCACACTACACACGGTTCAAGATTAATCACTTTGCATGTCTTGTGAACTATCTGACGACACACTAGACAAGTCTTCACTTAAGACATCATCTGAGATCACCACAATCTTTTTTGCTGCATGTGTCACTTCGATGTCTTGGGTTGAATCTGATGATGTTGATGTATACTGTCGCTTTTTCACCAGTCCTGCGTCTGGACTGAACTTTGCTGCTGTTGATGCGGGATTTCTAGGCGCTGTGGGTGCGGGAATTGCAGAAATGTGTCGTCTTGCCATTGGAGTTGATTGCACTTCAGCTTTGGCTATCGGCGTTAGATGTACTTCGTTGTTTTGATTCGCGTCAGAGTCATCTTTGTCGGGAGATTCCGTTGACGAAGTCTCTGTGGTGTCTGATATTTCATGCTCTTTAGTTGTATCTTGCATTGTTCTTGCCTCTGAAGCTGGGGCCAAATTAAAATCGTGGACTGATGCTGTGGCCTCTGAAGCGTCTGGCATCTCATCCATGTCTTCCAAAGAAAGCTCCTGCGCACAACTTGTGCCTTTTCCTGCCACATGGCTTTGTTCTTTTTCCGGTAAAGGAAGCCGCGGAAAAGCCTCCTCCTTTACTTCTATCCTGTGTTGTTCATCCGAAGTTGGGCCATCCCGTTCCTCGTCTCGCATTTCTCCCATCGTGCCTGGTTGTCTGACAACATCCGACAGAAGCCATCTCTTGCGGAAACAATCCGCCGACGCGTGTCTTCCGCCACAGCGCTTGCACGCCGATGCGCACTCTGATGTTTCATGGCCATATGTAGAACAGCGATTGCAAAAGGGTACCGTGCACCCTGCACGCATATGACCTTCGCGTTTGCATCGGCTACACACCCTGCGAATGCCGAAGTAGTCGCGGGTAACTCTGTGACCTAGTACTCTCAGAAAGTTTGGGACTGGGTGTTTGACCTCCATTTCTATCTCCACTATGCGGTTTCCATTCCGCACTGTGGGCCGGTCTCTTGAGAAACCCCACTCGATTTTCTTCACTTTTCCATGAGGTGCCAGCGCCCTCGTTAAATACTCATCAGGTATAAAGACAGGTAGGTGCATGCATGTTACCCGGGTGACTTGAGCCCCCAACGACTCCAGAGTGGAAGGTACTCCGGCTATGACGATGACACCTTGAGAAAGTAGTTTCTCCATGGCGTCGAGACGAGGAACTGAGATTTGGAACTCTGTTCCGACCACGTGTTGAACGCTAAAAACGCCTTCTACACTCACCACTTCAGCCACACCATTGATGACGTCTACCAGGGAGGCGTCCTGTGGGGCGTTGACGGTGCAGACCAGTGCCTTCGTGGGGATGAACCGCGAAGTCATCTTTACCCCGGCAACTTGCTCCTGCAATGACCGGGGCTTCCAATTGAGCAGAAACGACCTTGAACAAACGAACTTTGACCTTAGCCAAAAGGCCGAGAAGCGATCGAGCGAGAAGCGATCGAGAAGCGATGCGGCGTCATGAAATGTTAGTGCGGCGACTGCCGCGAACGGTGTGTTGCAGTCTGCCCACGGCCACATATCATCAGTGCTAGCTATTCAACTTTGCCGGTGTGGTGGAAGCTTAACAATAAAAGTGTCCGCCTCTCACGCCACTTAGCGATACGCAATGAAGACGACGTTCCACTTTTGAGGACTGAAATAAATGTTGATCATTGTGCACCCTTAAAAATGAACTTCACTGGATATCACCATCCTACGCTCTTAAAAATGAACTTCACCACATAGCACGCCCCTAGTCAACCATCATTCCGAATGACGTCGTTGTCTCCCCTGATTTGTTGAAAACGGGGGGCACACTTATGGAGAAATGCTAATTGTCACAAAAAGGCGTACGCCCCGCGCTTTCCGGAAATCAAGAATGATGGAGGTATCTCTTTGTACAATGGGCGGCTTTCAGCGTGGTATCTGATGAAGCTTCGTCATCCCGGATGACAACGTCGTCTCCCTTGATAGCATAAGTATGGGAGGCGTGCGCCTTTTTTTTTTCATCAATTATGCACGACATAAGAATAAAAATAAAATGAAAGGCTCCCGTTCTCGATAAATCGGCCTAGAACGCTGTCATTGGGGATGATGGTTGGCTAGGAGCGTGCTATGTGTTGCAGTTAATTTGTAAGAGTGCACCCCAGTAGTTCACAGCGCTCCCGGCGCATTCGTTATCATTCATCATAAGAGCGCACTATCTCAGCTACGGAATCACAGAATGGTCAGCGTCAAAATGTCAGTCGTGTTGAGAAGGGATACCAAAGCGTCTCTTGTGGCTGTTCCAAGTCTTCCTTTTTCTTTCTTTTTATACTTTCGTGTTAGCGCCGAGAAGCAACTGTGGCTATGAGCGGCGTACAGACGTGGACAGATGGAGAGAGGACAGCAGGAAGGAGTGGCGGACAGGGGGGTTAGTATGCGTCCTGGGCCGACTTCAGGGGCAACTGTGCCGACATACGTCTGGAAAGTCTTCGGAAAACCCAGGGAAAACCTCAGACAGCACAGCCGGTGGTAGGATTCAAACTCACCATCTCCCAGTCAGCACGACATCAAAGAGCGAGACGTCCTCTTAGGGCCAGTTCCCACTTGGCGACGCCCGACGCGGCGTCGTGAGCGGGCGGTGGAAGTAGAGGCACATTTCCGCCGCCCCGTCAGCGCGCACGATTTTCATGTTCTCACCACAGTGGCATTCCGTCGTCCAAAGCATACGAAAACTCGAGGGGCGTGGCATTTCTCTGTCACCTAATTGGTCGCCAGTTGTCGTTCTCGGCAGCTATCGCCGACGTCGTGAAAGAAGGTCGGCATGGCACGTTTTTTATACATGCGACTAGCCCCAGAGTTATTCCGCTCTCCGATTGGCTCACTGTGCGCAGGCGTGGTAGGACATTTCGAGCAGACGACTGCTTCGCTCCCGTTTTCTTCTGTAACTGTGACGGACTCGTGGAGATGTGGACGCTACTTGAACTTGGAATTATAAATTGCTGACGCGCTCGTTTTGTGAAGGCATTACCAACCGGTTTGCTTCTTCGGTCTGTAAGGACTGTGTTTTCTCTAGCGCTCGTTCTTAATGCTGCGACGTCTATTATGAAAAACAATAACATGCAGGCCTATTTGTTTTTGCTTTAGTATATTTAAAGAGATTGAAACATTTGTTTTACTGAAAAACAAGCTTTCGGACGGAGTCTCTCCTTCATCAGGCACTTCTTCATCCTTCTTCCTCGCACCTGATGAACGACGAACTCCGCCCTTAAGGTTGTTTTTCAGTAAAATAAATGTTACTTACTTGCTTACTTACCTTACTCACTTGCAAGTGCTTCTACCATTTTTTTGGCTGTTTGCTTTTGCTTTGTAAGAATCGCCTGCTTAGCGATTAACAAGACGACGCCGGGCAAAGTTCACAACAATGAAGCTCTAACGTGACATTTTTCAAGTCAAGTGCGAAGATTTTTAGGAAATGTATAAGCTTTATCATCACAAGTTGTAGTATTATTGGAAGTTTTGTACACTTTCAAGATAAACCTTAGCAAGTACGAACTAAGGAAGGGCGTAGAGAGTGGAATATATATTAACGTGGTTTGCTCACATTTTAGCCAAACAACCCGTTGTTAGGAAAATTCAAGTAAGCTTACACAGCCTCGCTCAGAGTGATGCGATGTACAACGCATACCTCCACCCAGAACTGGCCACGTCTACCCACGTCTCTCTGCGCCACGATGCCACCCGTAGACCTCTCCAGCTTCCGTAATACGGCCCGTACCTCGTCCACGCCCGCCAAGGCAACACTGTGACCATCCAACTGCCGAACCGCCGAGATGTCCTATCCATCGACAGGGTGAAGTCGGCCTTCCTCCTGCCGGACGCCCCGGCTCCTACGTCACGCATGCCCCTGCCAAAACCTTCAGCACCTTCACCTGCAGCACCTTCGTCGAGAAGGGTCCGGTGGGCGTCCGCCCCGCCTTCGGTGCGACTCGTGCCGTCGCGACATTAGGTCCAGGGGGGGGGGGGGGGCGCTTGTAGCGGCACTGTGCGTTAGCTGACGATGAAGATTTCACCAGGCCCGTGTTGCCCGCGCCCACGCTCTTCTGCACCAGCCACCCAGTCATTCTCATTCTTTTTTCCAGCTGTTCGCCAGTAAACAGCCTAGCCCCGCCTTACCCCTTCGGTCTCCTTCACTCTCGGCCTAACACTATAAAACGCTGCGGAGTGTAGTTTTCAACTGCTAAATAATTTGTCCGAATATACCTTCAGCGGACTGCGTATCATATGCGCTATAACAGCACAGCCTACCGTACTGCATTTTTTTTCTGGCTTTGTAACTTTCTAGACGAGTGATGATGGCTGGCGATGGCCGTATTTCTCAAGGGATATTTTTTACGCTGCAGCGCCTTGTTCCAGTCTCCCTCAATTCACAATGACGAAGGAGAGCATAACTACGCACGAAGATGCTGCAATCGAGAGTTCTGTTGAACGTGACCAATCGGGCGGCTCGTAAATGTTATTGCAAAATGCTACAAAATGAATGGACCAGTGTCAATTTGCAAAACACCTTTATTTCGCAGCAGCAATGAAACGTCATCACTCCAAATGACAGCGTCCCTTGCATTCCGGTTGGTTACTGCAAAAACACAAGACAAAATTGCTACAAAATAAATAGTGTAGTGTAGCTTTAGAAAACGGTTTAAAGCATAGATTGAGAAGTTACGGGTCAAAAAGAACTCGTTACAAGTTAGGTTTCCGTGTGCAAAATCTAACTAAGTTCATAACGAAGTTCTTCAGCCTGAAATGTAGCTCGCAGATACTGAGTTACTTTAAAAAAAGAAGGAGTTACTTCCAAGTTACTTGGGATACAAAATAGCATTACGCAGGTGCAGCGCGTGAGCAGTTGAGTTAGACATTGAGCTGCCTGCGGAGGAGTGCAACACGCTTATATCGTTTTCGTTTGTGCCCAACAATAGACCTCTCTCTGTTTGTAAACAAATGACGTCATAGTGTTCGACAGCGCCACAAATTGGGTAGAATTGAACTACACTCGAAGCTAGAGGTGAACAAAGTCGCGCCCGAAAGCCACCGTCTTGAGGGGATTACAATATGGTCCCTAAAGAGACGTGACCCTCGGTCCTGCTTTTCTTTCAGTGGGAGGCAGGGAACAAGTGCCCGTTCGTGGAACCCAGCCCGCTCCCTCCGATTTGTTTCGGTTTCAGTCTGTCTACCAATGTCATGATAACGTTTCTCTGGTTAAGGTCTATTCGAACGCTTTGCATCTTACTCCCTGTGGGCGCACAATGGTTCAGCTTAATTTCAATGGCAGCGGTTCTTACTTCCTGAATAAAATACTGTCATTGATTGAATATCACGTTTTATGGCAAAATATATGGCCATGAAGGAACCGGGGAGAAAACAAGAAAATATTTGGACGTGAGTGAAAAGCGAGTTAAAAGTAACTTGGCACTTAAGTTACTTTGGCAAAGTTACGTGAAAAAGGAACCAGTTCCTCTGAAAGTTACCATGGCGCAAAAGTACCGAGTTAAGGTACAAGTTACCAAAGGAAGGAACTTAGTTACAGTAACGAGTTACCTCGAACTCTGGTTTAAGGTGGCACTACGGACTAAATATCGTGTTATCAGAATCCTACAAAATTTATGTTACTGAAATCTTCTTGTGGCACTTTACATTCCCGCAAAATATTTTGGCTCTATATGACGTGAAAACTAGAGAAAATTAATTTTTATTTCTGAGAACTGTGACATCACGTCCCGGCGTCGGCCCCGGCTCTCATCTGGCAACGTTGTTGCCCTTCGCGGCTTCCGGGGGGGGGGCTAACTTTTTGCACTGCGTGAGCGGAGCCCCACGTGACATATGATCTGACCGTTCCGCCCTTGGAGGAAACACAAAGGAAGGAGAGAAGACATCTCTCCCATTTTTCCCTCTTTCCATCAGTGGCACGTGACTTCTCCACCACGTGACCCTACCCAGACAGCAGCGTCGTTGCTAGGAGACGAGTGTCCTCTCCAGAACTTTACATCATTGCAATTTGTGCGCTTATGATGACCTCATTCGGTCGTCGCGTCATCGAAACTTGTGGAGGCTCAGCAGGTCTTCAAACATTGACAGAAATGCACAGTTTTCGTGAACAGCCTTGAACTTTTGCGTATGAAATGCTTGAGGCATCTTCTTTTCATCGACTGAATAACATAAACGCTGTTTTCTGAATCCAGAGTGACACTTTGAAGAGTTAGGACGTATGCTGAAGAAGTTCCCACACTTCTGCGCAACTTGTGTAGGATAAATGTAAATGAGTGTTATTCTTATGACGTCATCTTGTATTCAAATTTTTCTTGAAAGGGGGCAATAAACGCGCAGAAAGTCTATACTCCTAATACAGAAAGTCATATAAACGTGACGTCACGGGAGGTATTCTATGGTAGGAAGGCGGGAAAAGTGTTTAGAGAGCCAATAGCGATGGACCGAGGCCCTCTATCTCTCCTGAAATCTAGGCTTGACGGCGAAGTCCTTCTAGAGCTTGTATCTCAGCAACATGTAGAACAATAATGTTTTACACTCGTTATGGCTTTAATGGAAGATGGCTGGCATGTATCGCAATGCACGCATAATATGATAATATGGATATCTAGAGGCAGCGCACTAGACGGATACAAAAAGCACTAGATAGGACAACTGGTTAATATGAATAAGTATAGCGTAATGAGCATAATATAATGAATGCAATGGTGCACATTAGTGAGACCGTTGCGGTCCCTTTGAATGCTGCAGACCGACACTTGGCTCAAAGACACACGCTTCTGTGTAGTTGATTGATTCGTTTCCGCTGCGTATGGACAGCGTGGCGTACGTGCGTTTTAGGCACTCGTATTCCCCCAGTCTACAATGTTCCGTGAAACATACATTTTTCCCATTTTGGGATCGAAGTTTAGATAAGGGACGCATCATTGAACTGTCTCACATTTTGCTCACAGTATCACAGTACAGTACACTGTCGCTGTCGAGAACACTGTACAGAACACTGTACACAGTGCACTGTCGCTGCGCTCCTTCGGTGTTCGTTTTATTCTGTTTTTATACTTCGTCGCTGATGTCCAGGGGTTACTCGTCATCCGGCACTGGTATAAATTCATGATTGTCGTATGACCGAAGGTGGACGTCTCCGGCTGGCACCGGCAACGATGATTTATCTGTCTCAGATATCTGTGCTTGATTTCCGGGGCACCTTAAAGAACCACAGGCGGTCAAAATTACCCACAATCTTGCCCCGCGGCACATATAGCATGTAGCCATATAAGTGTTCGGGGTCTCGCCTTACGTGTCAATTTATTTTCAATTGTTATTATCTGCCTCAGACCAATTGGAGTGCATTGGAACACACACGCGAGGGAAAGACGGCGATCAGGTGATCGGAGTTCAAGCACATACGTTTCATAAGTGGACGATTAAAGTACCACTACGGACTAAATCTCGTGCCTTCAGAATCCCACCAAAGTTATGTTACTGAAACCTTCTTGTCTCACTTTACATTCCTGCAAAATATTTTGGCTCTGCGTAATGCGAAAGCTAGAAAAAAAATAATTTTTATTTTTGAGAACTGCAACGTCATGTTATGCTCCAACGGAGCACCCGGCTCTCATCTGGCAACGTTGTTGCCCTTCGCGTCTTCCTGGGGGGATCACGTTCTGCACTCTGTTCGTGGAGCCCCACGTGACGTACCCAACGGACCGTCTGACCTTGGAGAAAACACAACAATGGGAAGCCATCTCTCCCATTTTCCCCTCTTTCGATCAGCGTCATGTGACTTCTCCATCACCTGACCCTGCCGGACGCCGGCGTCGTTGCTAGGAGACGAGTGCCCTCTCCAGAATAAGACATCATTGCAATTTGTGGGCTTATGATTACGTCACCCGCTCCTTGCGTCATCGAAGCTTGTGGAGGCTGGGCAGATCTTCAAAAATTGGCACAAAATGCACAGCGCTCGCAAACAGGATTGAAATTTCGCGTATAGAATCCTTTAGGCACCTTCTTTTTATGGACTAAATAAAATAAACGCTGTTTTTCGAGTCTGGAGTAGCACTTTAAGGAATAATGATTAGCCGTTTCCAAGACAGCCAGTGTTACCTCCATGAAAGCTAGTCTTAACCTATCTCATCTCTCACTTCGACACAGTGTTACTCGTCTTTGTCTATTTCACAAAATATTTTATCATAGCGATATCTTCGGACATTCTTTATTTCTCGTCCGTCACATATCTCTTCACCGCTGGACCATGAACAGAAGGTTGGCATTCCTTTTCGCACTACTAATACATGCTCTCGGTCATTTCTGCCCACAACTTCTTTCGAGTGAAACCACCTTCCAGGCTCTATTTCATCCATTACTGACCCTTCCTTATTTAAGAAAGTTCTTTGTGATCATCTGAGCGCCACATAGCGATTGTTTTTGTGTAATTGTTCGTTGTTTGTTTTGTATCTTCTGTATCGATCCACTTATATTTGAACTTACTGTTACGCCCCTCCCCTCTCTAATGCTAATAAGCCCTGAGGGTGTCATAAGTAAATAAATAAATAGTGTACAGTTTGCTTCCATGATGCGTGATTGCGATGCTTTCCATTCTTGATGTGTTGTGTCCACATACGTGTCGAATACTTGTGTCACAAGTGTTGCAATTTTTACTACGTGCTTACATTTAGCGTATTTTTAATTGTCTTGTTCGAAGTCAGACATATTTTTTAAAATAACGACTCCAAGTACCTCATCTAATGGCAAGTAACGTCTTATTCAGCCTTACACATATGCCTCCGTTTTACTTTTTTTGACAGACAGTACAAGACTTCATGTATGCTGTCTATTACAGCTTAGAAAGTAGTTCAATGAAAAGGGTCCCTTTGCCATGTCGACCTCACCCCTCATCCACGTTGAAATTACGTTGGTCTTTAAACCATTTATAACTGTTGAGGTAAGCAAGATGGATTTAAACTTAGTTGGACTTGTTACCTCAAGCACAGATACTTATAATTTCCTTTATATCCGCAAACTGTTTTTGCATAATGCTATCCGTTGCTGATATCGGGGCTTACCTTCTTTTCGGGTCCAGCGGCTAAGACACCGAGTCGCTGAAAAGGCAGAAATAGGCTCTCATAAGTTGAGAACTGACTCGACCATTGTCACAACTATGTTCAGAAGCAGTGGAAACCAACTAGCAGGGAGTTTTTTCAACCCAGGAAAAGCAACAACTACTTGGTGAATGACATTCAAATGTTTGCGTTGTTGTCGACATTACCTCTCCGATCCCAAAGATGCTGTCACGAAGATTCTGGTCGACCTAGGAACGTAAAAACACAATGCGCAATATTAATTATCAGATCATACGTTGGCGGCTCACTTCGTCATTAGCTCCCGCCGAGATGTTCCGCACTCTCATTATAATCGTCAAGCGAGATGATTCAAAGCGACTTGGTAAGCCTCATAGAAAGCACAGCAAATAACTTCCAGTATGTTAGAGGCACTTTGCAAAAATGAAATTAACGTCTCAAAGTACAACAGCTATAGTTCTTTTCGACAAAGTATACAACTATACGTGTGTTATTTGCAATGGATGTCTAAACCTCTGGGTGAGGCGTTTCATTGCCGCATGATCAGTTTAGAAGGTTATGACTGCAGGTAACAGATTCAGAAATACTCTAGAAACAGAACTTGGACAACACAACACACTCAAGACCAAGCAGTAACGTCTGAATTGAGGACAGAGGGTTTAACAGGGGTGACTTTCAGAACACTTTAAAATATATTCATTAATGTCAATATATATATATATATATTATCAGTATTGTAATATATATTCTAATGCTTGGGAACCACTAGCGGGTTTTGAATCTGGCTACCATTTACCCCGCATGGCGGAGGCGCCAATCCCCGATGAGGCATTTTGAAAAACACATTTTTAGAGGTATATTTTTGACAGTATATTTATTAACCTGTATTTTTCAAAGGGGATTTTTGAGCGATTGTGTTTTAGCGCGGATTTGTAACCGTATATTTGAGGTGATACATTTTCCGTAGTACATTTTCCACGATTGGTTTTTGACGGGATGGAATGGCAGTGGCTTACCCAGAATTTCGTCCTTGGGGGGTGGGGGCGTTGGGATCCGCAAGGGATGGTCCTTCATGACGAAATTGACGAAATATTGCGCAAATATTGCGAATAATGCGACGAAATATTGCGCATTGACGAAATTGACGCATTTGACGAAATATTGCGCATTTTCACAAAATTTTAGGGGGTCTCCTGCTGATTTTTGGAGAGGGGGCAGTTAGGGGGCGGAGGGGGGTCTGGATAAATCACTGTCGAAGAGTGTACAACCGTGGTTGGTGTAATCACACTTTCAAAAATGGTTGTCTTTTTATACCATTTAGCGGGGTAATGGCTTGTCTGAAACGTTAGCCCACAAATGTGTCAACTTTAATCGCTTTACCAGAGTTGTACGGTTCAACTCTGGACGTGGGTCCTAACTTTATGGACCTGTGTCAAATTTATACATTTGAAATATACAAATGGATCGTCTGAAGGCATATGACATTTAAGTTGTGGACAGTACGACTTCCTCGTACGACTTCCATCTATATAGCGTAATTTCGCCGTAAAACTTCGACTTACCAGTTGTTACCGATGATAAACAGAAAAATCGAGAAATCTTCTTCACCGGCCGATCACGAGCGCAAATACGCAAACAAAAATTAACCGCGCCTAAAAAATTGCAAACTTCGTACACAAGGTCGAGCAGACATGTCATGAATTAAGGAACACACACAATTGGCTGAATACAGATTCTATTAATAGGCTGCGACATCCCAAATACTGAGGTCCTATTCGTCTGACAAGGGACTTTGCAAGTGAGGGTTCGGAGATTTCCTCTTCGTAGTAACGGAAAATATGCCGCAACAAGTGACAACATTTCGCTTTAAACTACAACCGTGTTTATCACTGTAGTTTCTACTTAAATTACACCTCAAATACGACGATACCGGCTCTTCCGAAAATTATCGCTGTGTCATGTAAGAGACTGGTGTACCTTGGGTGGTAAATTGGCTCAGTTACCACCCTAAATATGTTGTCGACCGAAAGATGGCGCCACAGTCGAGGAAATAAACTGTCTCCCTTTCCGAAAGGAAACACTGCCTCCGGGAAATGTAAGAGAGCGGAGGATACCACTTTTGCAAACATTTCGAAATGAAAGTTGTTGGTTTGAGTCTTGTGTTTGTGTTGTCGTTCTGTTCATACTGTCAGTAGAAGCATCAATCACGAATACTCACCACGAACCCGTAGTGATAAAGGATAGCGCCCACCTACAGATTAGACAGGAACTTCATTAACGTAATGATGCTTCATGTTTGCGCGCAAAATACCTGCACCTTCTATGCTAACATTTGCCTGGAGAAAGCCGTAGCATACCAACCACTACGGAAATCAGCACCATTGAAATGAACGACCTATAAACCAGGATCCGCGCGAACCTCTACCAGCTATACCACATCGCAAGCTTAGTTCAACATCGTGCCAGAACTGAGTTTTGCTGTGTCCAAGCTCCACTCTGGGTTCGACAAGCTTACTTTATTTTCTTTCATCATTAAAAGCTTACTTTCGTCATCAGGTGCAGTCATTCCTGCAGGAATGTATTTTGTGATGAAATAAGGAAGTCACTGAAAAGGTTAGCCAGCTGTAGGATTCGAAGCAACATCTCAGCCTCAGAACATCAATTGCCATCATGTATTTTGTGTCTGTTCGCGATGGTGTCTAGCCCAGCAAATGCAGTCTGACTTCAGTGTCAACTAAAATTTCAGCGTCAGTTTCATGTATCAGTTCTGTTCAGTTACTTCCCTTCAGTTCACGCAGTGAAATCGATGCTTTCGTGGCACCGCGAGAAGACAGGTTGGGACGCATTTTGTTAGAATTATGCTGGGTCGCAGAGTAGCAGAGTTCGGGAAGCACTGACGTACGGGACATATAAGAACAGATCAGCAGACATCTTGACTTGTTCACTTTTAGTTGTACAATTATAAGGTATTCAGCACTCACCTCAAATATCATACCTCCAAGATCCGCCTGCCATTCCTAAGGTAGAATGGAAAGTAAAAAGAAAAAAATTAACAATACGTGGGATGGATTCTTGGACGTAAACGATGGAAACTAACAAGATGGCCATAAACAATTAATGTACAGCGTAAAAGAATTGTTGCAACCGGCGGACGGCATCTGCGATTACATCTGGCGCAGTAGGTGTTTTGTACGTTTGCTGTCGATATCGAGGTGTTCGAGAACTCGTCTCCACTAAGAATTAATTTATTACTTATAATAAGTAATAAATAATTAAGTAAGTAAGTAATTTTTTTAGACCCGCGGAAATGTGGCAGGTGTAGCTGACATACACAGCCTATCCTGTTGTTTCATAATATTACAAGCCCATTCAATGTTGTATCACTGTAGTTTGTTTTTGACTTCATTTTTGCCATATTTCCAGAGGTCTCTCCGAAAGCTTTGAAACCCGGAAGAAAATTTTGCTACAACATAAGTTATATTGTAGCAAACATTTTCTTTAAACGTACGGGAGCCGAGCACTCTTTTGGAGGAAAATGACAATAGCGCAAAAGTCGAGGACTGCATCACTGCACCTCTGCACCGTCCGCGTTAATTAACGCCCCTCGTGGCCGTCAAGCAAACTTCACGCAACCGGCACGACCTCCCGACAGGCCGCACCAAAGAAGCAAGCAAAGGGCTGTGACTCCACCAGGTAACACTGGACCAGTCGGCAGTTTCAGTCAGCTTTATCATACACAAACTATCCAGGTCAAGCTTACAATACCTAAAGGGTGATGTTCACCTTTTATTCCAACTGGTCCTTATCAAACGCACAGAATATTGACAAATTGCCACTAAGAGTCGTTCTAACAATCGAGCATCGTTCTTTGACGGTGAATTGAATGTCATTCCCAGCGAATGACATTCGTTCCCAGTCACACAGTGAAACCAAATGGCAATACGTGCGAATGATGTTCGACCAGAGAGGGTGAAGAGGTGTGATGGTTCGATGTGAGGAAGCACAGTGCCACCTCCGGTGTCGAAGACGAGTTTTACTTTACGAAAACAAATAAAAAATGAATGTATCGGGTGACTCTATCTGAACTGCCCTTATCTTGGGTTGCATTTTCTGTTTCCTTTTAATCTTTCTCCAGGACGCAAGAGGCGATAGTGTGCTCTTCCACCCTCTCCCTTTGGGGGTGAAGGAAAGACGCGTCTCGGAAGATGCGCAATGAACAAATAAAGAAAAAATGTGTTCCTTCACCAATTTTTTGCGGACGATCTATCGAACGGATTTTTGTTCTGAAAACTGCGCCGGTATCAGGTGACCAAAGGGACCAGATGTTCTCATTGGGACAACTTCGTATAGCTTTTATAGTTAAGCCGTTAGTCATTGAAAGTTAATTAGGACTTTCTCTTACGAGTTTGCTTATGCATTTCTAAGGAGAGCCCTTAGTTAAGACTATTAAGTTAATTAAGACTTTTTCTTACGAGTTTGCTAATGCATTTATAAGGAGAGCCCTTCATCATATGCTATATTGCAATTGATTTCGTCTCGGAAAAAGTGAGATATACATTTAAAAGAAATTGTTCGCATTTAGCTGGGACACCCTGTATATGTATGAAACTGTGAGAGCATAGCACTGGCACAGTGTGAGCGGGCAGATGTGCGCTGGTTCGCCGAGTGGAGAGCACTATGGGCACCACATCAAATAGCTTTCTATGTGCTGCTGGCCAACTTGTGATGTAGGAATGTGTCTTACCTGCTGGTTTGAATGGGAGTAGTATGCCTCTCTTAGCTGTTACGGATGAAAAATTATATAAATCAATGTTATGCTGAAACACGCACGTTCTGTCGCGAGCTCTCCGAAGGTATTCTTTCGTTTATATGTAGAGGAACACCGCCTGCTCTACATTTCACATTAGACACTTTAAGGTCTGTTCCGACATATAGCGATTTCTTATGCAACCCTAGAAAATAGCCCAATATTTTCCTCCCCATAGTGCTCCAAATCGCTAAAAATTACTGCTTGCAGGAGGTGAGCTCATGTCAACTTTTTCAGCGCTAGTATTAGCGTTGTATTCGTGTTGGCCAATGAGGAGGACCTTCAGCGATGACATCAGGGAGGCTAACGGCCACAGGCCAGGGAGGCCACATTCGTGAGGCCAACAGCGGCAAGCCGGTTTACGCCACCACCACTACCATCAGGGAAGTCGTGGAGTTGCTTTGAAAAAGCGTAGTATGATGACGATCATTAACTTTAGAAAGATACATCTCCCGTGGAATATCCTCCACGCGCGCTGCACAGTTGCGCTACGCCGGGGGAAATCACACCCTCTATAGTCTAGTGGCTAGCGCGGCCGGCGGCATTCAACGCGCTAGGACGTCGTCCGCGCAGAATAGAGCATGTTCTATTTTTCCCCAAAAGCGCTCGCGCAGTCGGAGTCGCGCTGCTGCAGTCACAGCGACTTTGCGCATGCGCAACGGTTGCAGGCCACTGCTGACGCGCGCGCGCGCGCTATAAACGCAAATTTACCGGATCGCTTTGCTTGGCGTGTCTGACTTCGGCTGTCGCTGACTGCGACGCCAAAAACGTTGGACTATATCTGCGCCTTTAGTTGACTTAGCGCGCTCTAACATTAGGGTTTTCCTTTGTACACGCTACACATAAAGGCATCGCCACATTTAACCGCAACGCGGGGTCGCGTGCACTGTACTGACGTCAGCGCCGCCAGCATCCACGCTGAAATACTGGATCACTGAACACAAGCGTCTTCACTCAGGGTCGCCAGATTTTGGCTACTTTCCTACTACTGGCTACCTCCAGACTGTCGTATCATCGAATTTTGAGCAATGGCGACTTGCTACACTCTGGTTACTTGTGTCGATACTTCTTCTGACTACATACAGGAAAGAGGACTTATGCCCAGTCCTATAGCCTAAGGTCAAACTAATAGAAAAAACTAAACCTGATACATTAATCCCATCGACACGTACCACATTGAAGTATCAAAATCACACAAGTATCAAATTCAACATTATAATGGATCACAGACGTTCATACAACAGCACGAGACATCACAACCTATTTGTCTGTCCCCATAAGGACGAAAACAGGAGATGCAATAACAGCACGGATAGCAGTACTAACGGTGCATAACACTCCGAAAGAGCGTTAACAAACTCTGTAACAGTGCTCAACACTCAACAACAGCAGGTTGTAATGAGTTCCACTTTACGAGAGTTTCAGGAAAAGACCATGACCGATCGTGACTTTGTGACACAAAGGCATGGTCGGTCAATACTACTGCAAAAAAAAAGAATAAAAATTGCAGCAGTTACTGGCACAAAGTTTTTGCCAGTAACTGCAGTAATTTTTCTCTATGTTTTCGGTATCTGTCCTCAGCTTATAAAATGGTAGACAATCCAACACTGATTTCAGACCAGGCGTGATTTCCTATCTCCGTCTCGCCTTCGGTTTTTTCCCAGACTAGGCAAAACCTTCGAGTACGACACTGTGCTCATGGCTGAAAACCGGATCGAAACGACTGTACCTTTGGTAGCAGCTTAACCATGGTCCAGTATATCTGAAAGGCATGTTGTCGGTAACTATAATCGCGCTGTAAAGTCATCACAAATAGTGGACCACAAGAAGAACAAACGCGTTTTACTAAAGCGACAGTCGAAGACCCAAGCGACTCATACCAAATATTTAAAAATAAAATAGAAAGCTATGTCTGATGCTTTCTTTTTCATGGTCAGTGTCACCGTACAAAGTATTCCAATTTGATGCAATTCAGACAACTAGTTCTAAATGCACTTTGTTGTCCGCGCTCTGCCGCGATGCACTGTCAGTGATTTCGTGATCCACCGAGTCGAGACTAACCCTCGAATTCGTAGATGTGATATGATCTCTACTTGCCGTGCAGATACTTTGGAAGAGCGCCAGTGCACTTCAGAAACCCTGCTCGGCTTGTAGCGTTCTCACGCAGCGAGCTCGAGTTTACACGCGTGGTGAAAATATAAGGTCAGCGCTCTGGCTACCTTGATCCTGACTTGAATAACGCTGGAGTACGGCAGCTCCGGGAAGTCACGTGACACTCAGAATCTTGCCTTGGCTTACCTTAGCTTTACGTAAGCTGATTCATCATCAATTTGTGTACACATATTGTAAGTCAACGCTAAGAAATGTCGTTTTTCACACAGCAATGCAAATTTTAGGCGCTAACTTGAGCGAAAATGTCGCTTCCAGTCGTAATTAAAGTTTGCAGGCTACGGCTTGACGAAGTAAGCCAAGCGCGAGGGTTCATGAAAGACAAAAAAACGTTTTGAGCGATGACAAGTCTTGGCGCAGACTTGCACGAGTCAAGACGCGGCTTCAAGTGAAGTCATATCTACGAACTCGGGGGTAAACATGCTGATGATACTGTTTCCCATATCTCGAGACTCGTGTATCGTCTATATCGCGATCGTGCACCCTTGCGATGTCCGTTAAGGTGGGTAGCTGATGCTTACATCACCGTGCAGCCGAAACAACCCGTAAACATGCAGTTCGTATCTGTTTATTATCTAAAAATACGTCTGTTTTGGCAGGACGTTTGAGTTGCAAACATCATAATGGCTTGTGTACGTACGTTCTGCCTACTGCTGGGTGCCTGAACAAGGTAGCCAGTCAGCTATAACGGGAAACATGTGGTGTAATCAATGAAGGGTGAGGGAGAGCAAAACACACGGGGGTAAACAGTTAATGGTGACATCATCCATACCAATGGAGGAATTCATAGCATGATTCCAACGTGATATGCAACTTCAAATGAACGCTCGCATCCGGAAACACATTTATGAAACACATGCTACTATGGTCGGCACCGGCTTATGGACAAATGTTTTGCCCTAAAAGTGCTTACATATTAAATGAACGAATTTTAAAGATCAGTGCTGCTTCTTCCGCTACAGTGCGCTGAGGTGTCAGATGCGAGCGTCAGACGCCCCCACTGCTGCGGCGGCACTGCAACACCACCTAGATAGAACAACGCCTCTCCATGCTTCCCTCTTCCGCGCCGTGACGTCACGCAATCCCGCCCAACTTCTGCTGCCGCGAGATTTTACATTGCTGGACTCTAAAAATAGAACTTTACCGCATAGCACGTTCTGCACCAACCATTGCCACGAATGATAGGGTTACCCCTTTGAATTCGAAGAGAAATGGGGGCGTACGCTTTTTTGTGGCAATTTTCCTGTATCCAAATTGACATAAAAAGGCGTACGCCTCCCTCTCTACTCCAACGAGAAGCGATAACCGTATCATTCCTGGCAATGGTTGGCGCAGAGCGTGCTAGTGGCGAAGTTCAGTTTTTAGAGTGTATACTCTAAAAGCAGAACTTCACCGCATTGTAACGGGACCCGATACTTCATTCCGCGCTTCACCAACTCCCCACCCATCATCCTGAAATAAAGTTGTTGTTGTTGCTTCGGGTACCAGACCAATTGTGACACGAGTCTGAAACGGAGAAATTTTAAGCTTCCTGAAGCCTGAAGAACACAAGCAATCATAAAAGTGCCAACTGTGTCAAACCACCTTTACATTATACTTGCGAGCTATCTCCATCAAGTAGTGTTGCGACCCATGCACATAACGAATAACTACTTGTTGTTCCAGCCTTAAAATATCAGTTCTCTAATGAATAACTACTTCTCTGCTATTTCTCTCCCTTTCCCTTGTGCGCATTCTTCAGCATTCTGTGGCAAGCAGGATGTCTTCCAATCTGAGCGGCAAAACTATTATTAGTTTCATGAGGACTGGACTTGGTTAGGGCTGACTTCACGTCGTCTGTTGCAATCTGTATTCTGATTGTCTTAGAGATGCTAGAGTAGAAGGGCATGAGTAGTTTCTGGAATCTCCGTTGGTAAGTCCAGCAAAGATGCTCGCCTTTACTGAAGTGAAAAAATTTTTCACTACGTAGACGACATTCTAGTAATCAGACCAGAGATAGACAGCAGCTGTTCGGATCAAGTGGCTACTTTCTATGAGCGAGCAGCCCGGGGACTTAGTTTCACAATAGAAAACATAACCAATGACAAATTCCGAATCTTGGACTTGGGATTAATCAGAAAAGGCCAGAATCTACGCTGGAGGCACCGACAGAGGGGCCGGAAACCTAACATGCTATTCTACTCTAACATATCTAAGACCATCAAAATAGGGATTGCAAGAAACGCCGTGAAATCAGTTTTAACCAAATGTTCTCCTCATGCGACTAATAATAGTTTTGCCGCTCAGGTCGGAAGACTAGTAAACGCTGAGCACAATGATGATTTTCTGGTCAATATTTGCCACAGAGTCCGGAAAAATGCGCACAAGGCAAATTGGGGAAAACAAAGAGTGGAAGACGAGAAGAGAAGATATACGACGTCGTTGCTGTCCAAAGCGACACCATGTACCCACGTGGTCCCAAGGAGTGTGTGCTCCCGATCGTCCACAATTGACGAAGAGGCCTGGACGTTGATGACGTAAGCTCGCTTCGAAGGGATGTGTCTGTCGGTCACGCCCCTATTTTTGCGTGGTAAGTGCGACGCCGGTGCACTGAATACGGTTAAAAGTCGATGTGTGTATTATATGAGGGATCATGAGAAACGTTTCATCGGTGTGACATCTCTTCAAGTTTCAAGAACAGTGGTATTCTGATCGCTTTCCAAGGTGATGCACTTCATTTTGTTTAGTTTTGTGTGCTTGCATATCAGCCAAGGCAACACCAATAAATAATACAAAGCACAAATAAACACCCACTTTTCTAGTTTCCATTTCATTTTGCCTCCAGAAGTTCAATGAAATTGGGATAGCGTGCTAGAGCTTCCTACTCGACCGATTCGCGAGCTGCATGGGTTGTCATGCAAGCCTGACAAAATTGACAAATATATAGGCTCTCGTCAGCTGCTCCCCCATTCATTAAAATGCTACTGTGACAACAACTGAGTTCCTTATCTGAAATTCCTGTTGAACTGAAGCGTGATACCCTCCCAGTCACAAATATATGTGCAGCAACGGGTTCCGCAGGTAAAAGTATACGGAATACGCTAATGATATAAACGTACTACAATGTGTCCCTGATCCTACTGAGTGGAACTGCTGGAGGTATATTCTTCTTGTTCTGTGCGTTACAATTGTCAGTTGGAAGTTACGGTACTGATAGAGCACAACTATATTACTCTAGCTCTGTCCGATAGGTTATTTCGTTTCCGCCACATAGTGTGCATCCTGCAAAACTAGCAAGTGGGTAGTTTTCCGTGTCGTCTCAACTACGGCTACCGGACTACAAGTTGTCTTACCTCAGCCAGGGCTGCCTGGTATGTGTAGTCCTGAAAAACGACAGGAAAAATAAACACGTCAGACGGTATACGAACCCTCGTGAGACTCATTTTCCCTCCCGCGGGCATCTTTTATGAGCAGTTTCTTTATTTTCTTTTTTTACGTATCTGTTGTTCATTGACCGTTCACGTTTAGGGTACTCAGCACTGCTAACGCCGAAAAGAATGCCCCTTGGCAACCATCACAACCAAATTGTTCTCTCTCGTGATACGTCATACGTACTGGTCATACACCGTTTCTTGTCAAATTCAATTTGCATAAAGTGTCACTGAAAGACTGAAATAATTGCAGTCGTCGAAAAACCCATACAGTGGCGAGAGTCAAACCCCACACCTCTCGATTGCTGGTCCCGAATGGTTGATAACCATTACGCTACGTGGAAAACAACTTCCCTACCAAGGGAGATATGACAAAAAACACACACACACACACACAAAGACAGACTAAGGCGACAACGAAAAACTGACACACACAGACAAAGTCTCAAATACAGCTAGAGCTTATTTGCAGAAGGATACAACAAGGTTAAGGCGGAGGGGATGGTAGTCTCATCAAAGGGCCGAAGGTCGTGCCGACGGCTTACTGACACAGTTCCTACACGGACGGATTGAGAAGACTTCTCTCAAAAGCCCCCTGGTGTGATCATTACCAACAGCCTTTACAACAGTATCTTGCCACGTAGGAACACGAGCCGTTACAACATAACGATGCTTTGCAATATCACAGGGATGAACGATATACTTTTTCAACGCATGTTCCTTGAAACGATCGTATACGCACCTCTTCGTTTGACCTGTGTAACAGAAGCCGCATGCTTGCAAAATTTCATAGATGACATTTTACTGACATTGGACGTAGGTCTTATGGTTTTTATAGGTTGCTTGAGTCTTTTCAGAGGGTGTAACATAGTCTAAGCGAAAATAATTTTTAAGAACAACAGTAGCATTGAACATACGTGTTACAGACAGTAAAGTGACCATCTCCATATTCGCGTCGACCCTGACGGCAGAGTGTCGAACATCCTATCTTTCGTCACAATAGACGACCGGACCCCCTACGTGATCGATTACGACTTGCCGCCATGCCAAGGTAGTGGTGGTGGTGATGGTGAAAGCGCTCGCCGTGCTCCGCCTCACAGAGGTGGGCAACGTCACGATTGACGCCCTGGGGGAATGTGCGTCCTGGGCCGACTTCGTCCTGGGCCGACATATGTCTGAAAGCGTCTGAGGAAAACCCAGGAAAAGCCCTAGACAGCAGAGCCGGCACCGGGATTGCTGGTGGCACTGTCAGCTTTATCAGCCTATCAGCCTACGCATTTTTCCCGCTTCTTGCCTACCACAGCAAAATATAACCTCGAACCGGTCTCGTCATGACATGACATGTTTGTGAACAGAGGGTCGTCTATAACCATGGGGACGCTATTCGGCCTGGCATGTTCCGTGGGAAATTAGCAAGAGACCGTTGTAAAAAGAATGCGGAAAGAGTGAAAGCGTATTCTACTCATTGCGAGTACAAAGCGTCGACAAGTCACGGCCTGAGACGTGTCCCCCAGCGAACATGGCAGTCGCCTGCAAGTGGCTGCGCATGCGCATACGCTTACACGGGAAAGGTCCATTGTCTGACTCAATATGAAAATAAGGTACTACAACAGAAGAAGAGGAATACGTGGCACAAATGTGTCTCCTCGTATCTACAAAATTACTTAGGAGAGTTAAAAGTCAGTGATGTATTAGCAATTCGAAACTCTACCCCGATCATAGAATTTTTGTCTGAAGGATGTGAAGACATGCCGTTCATCGTATGAGTCGACGTTGGTGATTTAGATTACTCGATGCCCCATAAGGCACTGTTTGAGGCGGTGAGGGAGCGCATACAACTAAACGACAAGGTCAAGTTGCAGAACCTGCATGGTGTATCTGTAGAGAACTCCTTAGACATTTTGCAGATATATTTAATCCCTACCTACATCAGAGACGACGAAGACGTGTTTGTTCAAACAACAGGAATATGCAGAGGGTCGTGCATGGCACCTATTCTGAGCGATATTCTTCTACCATCTGTAGACCGTCAACTGTGCACTGCTCTGGTGCCCCTTGGTGATGTCCACGCGTTTAGATATGTTGATGCTTATCTGGTGCGTTGCAGAAATTGTTCCAGTCCTCTTCCACTGGAAGGCGAACATATTCTTCAAATGTCTCACAACCATGCGTGTGTGGGGTCTCACCTTTACGAGTGAGGCCTCGGAGGGCAGATGTTTGCAGTACACCCGACTACACCTAGAATACCAGCACGTGTGTTGGCAGTATGAACCCCGAAATAAAAAGGGTTCTTCTTTTACCTAACAACCCATTCAAAACATTCGCTCCAAAAGCAGGCGGTGTTACGCTCTTGGCTGTACAAACACGTAGGACGCAGGCCAGAAACAGCATTCCACGAACCGATCTCAGACTTCACCGCGACCTACAGTCCCCATCATTCCCGCCATCACTTCCATCACTCCCGGACGCCAAGGTCTCTCTGACGTGCCCTGATTGGCCTCGTCCCCGCCAAAGGGCGCTCTCTGATTGTCGTTCTTCAAGTGACGTCTACAGAGAGGGAATTACGGAATGCTCTCAACATGCGTCGTCTGCTGTTGCCATGCGTAAGATCTAATTCCACAGAAACAACTCCACTAACTCGCCCCGGATTTTCGGCGTGATTATCAACGGTGAACGAGGAGTAAAATGAGACACTTCACAACAATAACCGTTGTGAAGTGGAGCAGCCCTTAGGCTTTCTCAGAGCCTTTGAAAAAAGAAATCTAACCGTCACGGACCTCCCGCCGTAATCTGGACGGGAGGTCCAACGTCTCTATGACACTTACCACAGGTCAACAGGTCCCCGTCAGCCCTGCTAAACGACAACGGGTAGGGAGCCCTTCCTCTGGTGATCCCGACAATCCACAGACCATGAATGTTCCCGATAACACCATGGACACTTCAGTACCGCCAGCTCCTTAGCAGACAGATGAGATGAACGATGGCAGCCTTGCCACTTGTCTTCATGACCCGTTCACCACTGACACCTACAGGAAGAACCGAGCCGGCGGTATTCCCATACTGTTTCGACCAGCAACTAGTGACTACTCCTTCTGGAAGGTGAATCCTAACGCGGTCGCTAGTGAAATACGCCTGCTAGCCCAACAACAAGTTATGCACCACCGTTTCCACCAAGATGGTTCTCTCTTCCTCTCCGTACGGTCAGAAGCAGCTGGCCGCAACCTTTTGTCAGCTAAGTGCTTAGCTGGGATTCCGGTGATACCATCAATACCCCAATCGTACGCCAGAAATATGGGCAAGATATATGATGTTCCAAGAGAGTATTCGAACGACGACCTCGTGCTCTACCTCAAAGACGGAGGGGTTTTATCTGAACGGCGACAGGTTCGGCATTCCATGGCAAAAGATGGCTGTGATGTGTTTACCAAGTTACGGAGCGTTATCCTGACTTTTGAACCTACAACCCGTCTTCCTCACCGAATTGCCCTTGGGTTTCAGACCTTCAAAGTCCAAGAGTACATAGAAGGCCCATACAGCGTCATAACTGCCAACGATTTGGCCATATTGCACGAAATTGCCGAGGTTCTACACGGTGTGGCATCTGCGCCGGGCCTCACCGGAGACAGACTGCAACAATAAAAGAGAGCCAAAGTGTGCTAACTACAAATTCAGCCATCCCGCATCATTTTCTTTATGTACTGTCAAGACGGCCGCCACCAAAAGGCACCAAGACCGGACACTACGACTTCCGTCTGACGCTCCTAGGGATGGTAGTGCCACACTCCCGTCTCGTACAAATGCACAAGAATTTCCTGTACTAACCCCTCGATCTGCACCAGGTGAACGAGGGTCGCTGAACACAGTCGCGGCTAAACCTATCACAAGCAGCCACCCACCGCCTCCTCGTCCATCAAGGCAGATTACAAACACTTACGCCAGTGTGACAGAACCAGCAGGCACGAGGAGACAGTTACCCTCATCAGCCTCTGAAGATATGCCTTATCTGGGACTCTTCTCAGCGGTACTCGCTGCCCTTAAGGCAATTGCCTCTGCTTTTCCTGGTGCGTCGCAACTGCCCGAGGTTCAAGCGCTTCTGGCACTGGAGGCATTATCTTCGCATCAGCATGACGGCATTGTATAGAAAGGCCATGGCAATGCAGTGGAATCCTCGAAGCCTGCCTAACAAGCTCCCTGATTTTAAATTACATCTACAACAGTACAAGTTCCCTTTCATGGCTATATGCGAACACGGCATGGATTCTACACATCGCGTTAATGGATACACAATCCATCGATGTCATCAATCCCCTGAGAGCAGAACAGCGCTATACGTTCGCAATGACCTCGTTGCTGCACCCATCGGGTCAGTTTGTCATCGCTCTTATGATTACGTCACCTGCAGGATCCGCCTTGGCCCCATGCTGTTAACGGTCGTCAGTATCTATATCCGTCCCGCGGCACAGGTCCCATGGAGTGACCTCGAACGCTTACTTGGTTCTCTGGAAGTCCCGACGCTTGTGCTGGGTGGGCGAGCCCACTTACATGTGATCCCCAACGTCACTCGATGTATTGGACCTCTCGTGGTGCTCAACCGACATAATTCGCCACTTGTCGTGCGCTACGGACTTCGACACTAGAGGTAGCGATCATTTTCCTCTATATATTTCGAACGACAGACTGCCCCTTTCAGCCACTACTGGACTGATTTCTTTCACAAACTGGAGACTTTTTCGTGTGGGCCTCGAACATCTGTGCACACCGGTATGCCCCCGAGGCTCTGTCTCAAGCAATTACCAGCGGTATTCAGGACGCGGTGGTCATGTCTAAAAGGGTAACAGGCCATGTCGGCCATTCTCCAGCAATTAACCACCTTAGAACCACATTACGTCGCCGAGCAGAAAGAACAGCTCGTCGGACAGGGCAACTTACGGACATTGTGGAATACCGCCGGATGAAAGCTAAAGTAACACGAGAACTTAAAAACGAGGACAGGAAGCGTTGGCGTAAGTTTTGCCACCTTTCACCGTTTGATCCGGCCACGAAGATCTGGCGGAAAATCCGATCTCTGAAGGAGGCGCCCCCTCAAAAGAATCCTCTCGCAGCCTTGGCTATCGTTAACGGTGTAGACGAAAACACGCTAGCGACGGACTTCTGTGTGGTACTAACGACTCCGGCGACTGCCTCGACCACGCCACTACACCGCAGTTTTGTCCACAGTTTGACGGCTGAACTTCACCAAGACTGGCCCCGTCCCCCGGAAGTTATGGACCGCGACTTCACACTAATCGAGCTAAAGGCAGCGTTGAAGCTTGTGAACGCCGCCTCGTCCCCTGGGCCCGATAAACTCACCTATGCCGCCCTACGAAACCTTGATGGGCGGTCACTCCAAGCTCTCCTTCATGTCTATAATACGTCTTGGCAACAAGGATCTTTACCACATACATTGAAGGAGGCATTGGTTGTTCCCATCCTGAAACCAGGCAAGCCCCCAAATGCCCTATCCTCCTTTCGCCCGGTGAGCCTGAGAAGCTGTATGGGGAAACTGATGGAGAGAATGGTTTTGCATCGCCTCGACTGGTGGCTTGAAAAACAACGTGCGTTCCCTCACGAAATGGCTGGATTTCGTCGCCACCGAAGCTCCATGGATCCAGTTCTCGACCTAGTCTCTACAGTTCAACATGCTCGAGCCCATCGACGGATCGTCCGATCGGTCTTCCTCGATATCAAGCGCGCATATAGTACCGTCTCGCACATTTGTTTGCTGCACGCCTTGCGCTCGTTTGGAGTATCCGGTCGGCTCTTCATCTGGCTCCAAGACTTCCTTACGGACCGAACTGTCGCTGTCTGTACGTCCCAAGGCCAAAGCCCTCAGCATCCTGTTCCTCAAGGAGTCCCCCAAGGAAGCATTCTCAGCCCGACACTCTTTAACGTGGTGATGGCCGGCCTACAATCAGTAATTCCTCGCAAAGTGTCGTTCTCCGTGTATGCAGATGACGTCGCCCTTTGGACAGTAGGAAAATCACGCCCGGCTCTCCAGCGCCGCCTGCAGCTCGCTTTAAACAATATCCATACGTACCTCACGCACCTCGGGATGGACCTTTCACCCGAAAAGTGTGTCGAGCTCCCTTTCACGCGTAAAGCTATGGCCAGTTTCCCTCTTTGGCTTGGTTTAAAGAAGCTTGAACCGGTACGCTTTCACCGCTTCCTTGGCGTGGTAATCGACTCAGACTTGCGCTGGGCTCGGCACATTAGACACCTTGAAACTAAAGTGCAGCGATGGCTCCCCGCAATTCAACATCTTTCTGGCTCAGGATGGGGCTGTGATCAGCGTTCCCTGCTCGCGGTTCACGCGGCATTGGTGAGGGCAACTGTGCTTTACAGCCTTCCTATTCTGCACAGGATATCAACAGCTTCATTAAATACACTTCGGTCTCTGTTTGCTCGAAGCCTTCGTCGATGCCTCGGAGTTCCAAGAATGACTGAAACACGGCAAGTACTGGCTGAAGCTGGTGAGCTCCCGATTGAAGTTCTCCGTGAGCGGGAAACGGCTCGGCACTACCTCCGTTTGCGTGCTCACATTCCCCGCCACCCGCTACTCAGAAAAATTCGATACCGCCCTGAAAGAGACTTCTATCGAGTAGCGCAGAGGACACGCCAGACTCTCACTGGCTTCATAACTAAGGACACTATACCGCCGGAAGCCCATTGGTCTCTACCGGTACCGCCCACTTTTGTACGCCTTCCTAACCTTCTGGAAAGAAGAGATCAGGTCCCCCCTCAAGTCCTCCGAGCCCATTTTCATGCTCTGGTAGACGAGAAGTTTTCTATGTTTACGGCAGCATATACTGACGGCGCATCCCGAAACAACAAGTCCGCCTCAGCATTCGTCATTCCATCCGAAGGCGTCGTGCACGGAAGACGCCTTTCACATCCAACCTCCTCCACAGCTGGGGAACTCTATGCCATCCTTTTCTTTCTACAACACATCGCTGATTTTACACCCCTGGAATGGGCAGTCTTTACAGACTCCAAATCTGCACTTCAAGCAATTGAAAATTCCGGCATACGAGGCCCATCCGCACCCCTAGTCACAGACGAGTTAATGGCTTACCACAATATCTACGCCGCAGGCCACAGGCTAGTTCTCCAGTGGGTTCCAGCCCATTGTGGTGTCGTGGGGAACGAGCAGGCCGACCGCGCCGCAGAAGCAGCACTCTCGTATCGGAAACGCACCCGTATTGTTCTGCTGAGAGGAGACCGCCGTTCCATTCTGCGACGCCTAGTGACACCCCTGGCTTCCCGCAAACGGACAACCGACATTCTTCCCCCCTCTATGTTGAACAGAGTTGATCCCACGCTCGCTTTCCGCATGCCACGAAACACCTCTCGTCAAGATGCTGCATTAATCCACCGAATGCGCCTCGATGTGGCCTTTACAGCTCAGTGGCGTTACCGCTTGAGACAAGTGGACTCTCCCACCTGCTGCCACTGTGGTGCTCTTGAGGATCTGGAGCATATTCTTCTTCATTGCCCTCACTACGAACCTTCCCGAACCACACTCTCCGAGTCTCTTCGTCAGCTGGACTCTCGCCCTTTGTCCCTATCGAAATTGCTTGGTCCCTGGCCCAATCCAGCCCAGCAACGCTCTGCGCTCAAAGCTCTTCTGACATTTCTGGACACCATCGGACTTCGATCGTTATTGTGAAAGGGCCCGTTATTTTATTCCCCCCATTCCATCCAGCAATGGGGTAGAGTATCGCCTGTGGCGATGAAACTTCCCATTCTCCAATCCAAGGTCGCATATAAAGTTGTTGTTGTTGTTCATCGTCTCGCGAACCGCCGCTGCAGTAACTGACACATCGAAGTCTTCCTGATTGGTGGCGCTTGCAAGGCGGCGCCGTGTGATTGACAGGTTGCAGCTAGAGTTGCAGGAGAAATCGCTCGTGAAGCGATCGGCCCTGCAACTCCTGCAACTCGCAACTCCTGCAGCTCAACCAGAGCCTCGCCGTTCACACGGTGCAACTTGGTGGCGCAACCCGGTTGCGCGCGACTAAAGTTGCATAATGTGAATCGACCCTAAGAAAGCTCAAACACAGCACTGGAGCCACCTTTGATATCAAATGAGATCGTGCAAATTAGCCGCATTTTCTCTATGAGAATACAACGTGGAGCTGATGGGAGTTTGACCTTCGATCAGTCGAGGTATCCCGAAGACATTGTGGACGTATTTGGGATGAAAGACGCAAAGAGAGCATCAACGCCACTTTTGTGTCTGTTCTGCACTTCCTCTGCGCGCCATCGCGTCTCTTGCTTTGTTGTGCCTTCTTATCTCTAGCCACTAAAGGCTTCTGCCGGCAATGTTGACAGGCGTCTCGAGTGCTTGTTTCTCGTACTGCTACACCCGCGGTTACTGCTTAACGTCATCCCCACTGGCATCGTTCTTTCCTCTGATTTGCTGAAAATGGGGGTGTCTATTGTCATCAAGCAGGTGAACTACCTAAGCGGGTGTATTGTCATCA